>NC_135805.1:107872088-108172088 GCF_964213995.1 Mustelus asterias | reverse complement strand
GTTCTGCAATGACACAGAGAGGAAGAATGCAGGTGGGAGTGTTGACATTGAAGATGGTGATGAGGTGTGGCAGGCGTGGGGCTTGGGTGGGAGCTGGAGTGTGAGGAGCAGAGCAGCTACTGGAGGAACATGGTGATTGTGGGTGGGAGGGGGGGAACCTGGTGCCCGGTGATGGCAAAGGCCAAGGTGAGAGAAAGGGTAGGCGGTGTAAGGGATGTACGAGGGGGACAATGGGAGAATGGGGGTGGTTCACGTACCCTGACTGAGCGAAGAAGATCGTTCATCTTCTTCCGACTCTTCTGCCCTGTCTTCTTCTGGAGTGCACTTGCACTGACCAGGGCTGTTATTGCATCTCAGGCGGGGGTGGTCACCCTGCTGGAAAGCCATCTCCTGGACCAGGGGTAGAGTGTGTCCCACCTCTGCTCCACTCCATCCAGCATCCTGGTGAGGGATCCCTCTGAAAAGCTTGGTGCTGTCTTCTTGGCTGCCATGCCCTGCCGCCATTGTGGAACAAGTGCTGGGGAGCCGTTTATATGGAGCTCCCCAGTGATTACAGCAGGTAAGTTGTTGCAGGGCAGGTGAATCAGATGGAACATTCTGCAAGTGCAATGTGATACTTGTGGGCATAAAAATTATTACTAATGAGGCACAAGGTTCAGTCTGTAAATATGCCCGTGCCTTCAGCAGGAAACACTCTGCAATTTTTTGGTAAGATTTTGCTCTTCCAATCAACATGATCAAAGGGATCAAGGGGTATGGTGGGAAAGTGGGAGTGGGATACTGAAAGTGCCTGATCAACCATGATCATATTAAATGGTGGTGCAGGTTTGAAAGGCCGAATGGCCTGCTCCTACATCTATTTTCTATGTTTCTGTGAAACAGAAATGCAACCAGATATGATTTCAATGTAAACATTGGCCACTTTGCCAGTTTTCTGCTAACAATTGTTGTGACCACATGAAATGACTTCCCTATTGTCCCACTCCAGGTTTTTCCGGAATGGGTTTTTGGGTGAATTTAGAGAGGATGTGCTTTGCCAATTCTATAAGAGTCCCGTTGTTTACACTTTGAGGTTATAAAGAAATTAGTCAGACAGGTTTTCTTAGGTTCGCCGGAGAACAAGTTTATTGAAAATATTTTCTGAAGTAAAAAGGAAACTAGGTAAATCACAACTGCCATTCATTTGTCGCACACATTCATCTGGGTACGCGCACACACACACACGCACACACACACACACACGCACACACACACGCACACACACACACGCACACACGCACACACACACACACACGCACACACACACACGCACACACACACACACACACGCACACACACACGCACACACACACACGCACACACACACACACACACACACGCACACACACACGCACACACACACACACACACGCACACGCACGCACACGCACACACACACACGCACACACACACGCACACACATGCACACGCACACACACGCACACGCACACACACACACGCACACGCACACGCACACACACACACACGCACACATGCACACGCGCACACACCAGAACAGATGGCAAATTAAAAGGATAGGTTTATAGGATTATTCCAGTTCATTAAAAATTAAAGTAAAATTAAATTAGAGTGAGCGTGGAGAAGATGTTTTCACTCGTGGGAGAGACTAGAAAGCAAGGTTACAACCTCAGAGTGAAGGGACGCTCCTTTAAAACTGAGATGAGGAGGAATTTCTTCAGCCAGAGGGTGGTGAATCAGTGGTACTCATTGCCACAGAGGGCTGTGGAGGACAAGTCATTGAGTGTCTTTAATACAGAGATAGATAGGTTCTTAATCAATAAGGAGATCAAGGGTTATGGGGAGAAGGCAGGAGAATGGGCATGAGAATCATATCAGCCATGATTGAATGGCAGAGCAAACTCAATGGGCCGAATGGCCTAATTTTGCTCCTATGTCTTGTGGTCTTATGGTCTAAAACTGAGGAGTACGCAGTTAGCTGTTCCTTGGTTGGTCTCGGTGCAGTGATTCCATGTAGTGTCCATTTTGTTCAGCCGTCCTCCTGGGTGTAGTTGCATGGAGCAGATTTCCACGTTATTTCTGAAAAGGACTCAGTTCACAGTAAAATTCGCTTCTCAGGATGATGACTTTGCCCAACAGGCACAACACTTCAGAGAGAAAGAGAGGTAGAGAGAAAGCACATCGCTTCAACAGCCTGTGTTCAGTACATCATTATCTTTTCCACTCTCCTGCTTGGTAAGTAAGGTTTAAAGTATATTGCGGGTTACATATTCCAGAGAAATTCTATTAGTTCATGTCTGCTGCGACTATTGTTTCACAACAGGTCATTGCATTTTGATGTTTCATCTCAAAAACATTTTAAAAATCTCAAGATGGTGTGAAGCCAAGGGTAAGGGATCTTCCATGTTCCCCAGGAATTGAATGTCTGTTTTTTCCATTCCACTTGATGGAATCCAAAATAATGTGTACTGTAGCAGTCTGGGTCGCTTCACCAATGTCTCTTAGAGGGTTCCAGTTCTTTTTGAAACACAGCCAGAAAAATTTAAAAAAGCAAAAAAAAAGTCTTTAAAAAGTAATCCTCATAACTGTGATCTTTGACCCCATCTACAGACTCACATCGGTATTTAGCCTCAACTCAATGAATATACACATACCAAATGAATGACTTTTATGAAAAATGAAAACACAAAGCATTTTCTATTTGCTATAGTTCTTTCTCCCTGAGATAATGGGCCCTCAATTAAACTGACAATGTTTTGCAACAATAGATTGTAATAACTTCTCTTGCTTCATCTATTTGATGCGGTGTATAATAGAACCATGTATAATAGAATCACAGAATCACAGAATACTACAGTGTGGAAGAGGCCCTTCAGCCCATCAAGTCTGCACCGACACATGAATGGTCCTGACCTGTCCACCTAATCCCACTTGCCAGCACTTGCCTCATAGCCTTGTATGTCATGGCATGCCAAGTACTTGCCCAGGTACTTTTGAAAGGATGTGAGGCATCCCGCCTCCACCCACCCTGCTAGGCAGTGCATTCCAAACCATCTGGGTAAAAACATTTTTCCTCAAATCCCCCCAAACCTCCACCCCTCACTTTTAACTTGTGCCCCCTCGTAACTGACCCTTCAACTCAGGGGAACAGCTGCTCCCTATCTACCCTCAAAATATTAAACACCTCTATCAGGTTGCCCCTCAGACTTCTCTGCTCCAGAGAAAACAACCCACACCTATCCAACCTCTCTTTATAACTTAAATGTTCCATCCCAGGTAACATCGTGGTGAATCTCCTCTGCGCCCCTTCCATTGTGATCACATCCTTCCTATAATGTGGTGACCAGAACTGCACACAGTACTCCAGCTGTGGCTTCACCAAAGTTCTATACAACTCAAACATGGCCTCTCTGCTTTTGTAATCTGTACCCCGATTGACAAAGGCGAGTGTGCCAACTGTCTTTTTCACCACACTATCAACCTGCCTTTCCACCTTCAGAAATTTATGGACAAACTCACCAAAGTCCCTTGTTCTTCGGAACTTCGCCGGGTCAAACCGTTCATACTATACTTCCTTGTCAAATTACTCCTTCCAAAGTGCATCACCTCACACTTTTCAGGGTTAAATTCCATCTGCCACTTATCCACCCATTTGACCATCTCGTCTATATCTTCCTGTAACCCAAGACACTCAACCTCACTGTTAACCACCCAGCCAATCTTTGTGTCATCGGCAAACTTACTGATCCTTCCCCCTACATAGTCATCTATGCCATTCATATAAAATTTATATAGAACTGGAGGAAGAAATAGTTATTGTGAATTCTACAGTGTGTGAGAGACACAAAACGTCAGTGAGAAAGATAAAAGAACCCATTGTCATTTTAATACAGTTTTGTAACATCTAAAGCTGAACCTTTAGTTATTTGAGGAGATTGCACACATTGTTGTCCATTTCTTACTTTTCTCCTTTCTCAAAGCCTTTTCATCTTGCACTGATCGGAACAGGAATACACATGTAAAGGGAACCACAATTTCTACTTCATGAAAAGAGAGTACTAATTGATTGGTAAGTTGATTTTGATTGATCGTGGTGTTTCTACGGCCATTCAGTCAAGAATTCAATCTTCCAGCTCTTGGACCATGGGCTTGTTAAGGCATCTCAAATGCATATGTGGTGAAATGGTGTGACAACAATAATCTCTCCCTCACTGTCAGTAAAATGAAGGGGATAGCCATCGACTTCAGGAAGCAGAGTGGGGACATGCCCCTGGCTACATCAATGGGGATGAAGCGAAAATTTTCGAGAGCTTCAAGTTTCTCGGTGTCCAGATCGCCAACAAGCTGCCTGATCCCCCCATGCTAACATTTTGTCAAGAAAGCCCACCAATGCCTCTACTTTTTCAGGAGGCTAAGGAAATTGGGCATGTCCACTACAACTCTCACCAATTTTTACAGATGCAAAATAGAAAACATTCTTTCCAAATGTATCATTGGTATTGCTCCTGTTCTGACCAAGACAGCAAGAAACTACAAAGGGTTGTGAATGTAGTCTAGTCCATCACACAAACTAGCCTCCCATCTATTGACCCCGTCTACACTTCATGCTGCCTCGGAAAAAGCAGCCAGCATAATCAAGGACCCCACGCACCCCGGACATACTCTCTTTCACCTTCTTCCTATTGGGAAAAAGATACAAAAGTTTGAGATTATGTACCAACCGACTCAATAACAGCTTCTTCCCTACTGCCATCGGACTTTTGAATGGACCTATCTTAAATTAATTTGTTATTTCTCTACACATGAGTTACGACGGTAACACTACATTTTGCACTCTCTCCATTCTTTCTCTCCTATGTGCTCTGTGAATGGTATGCTTTATCTGTAAAACACACAAGAAATAATACTTCTTTCTGTATACATGTGACAATAATAAATCAAATCAAAAATATCCATTTTTAAAAATTGCTCCATTTAATTTTTGAATGGATCACCTCGAAGGAAAGAGCTTCTCCTTATGTGTGAAATGGAACCTTGTCACAACACATGAAAGTGACAGTCAGCATCATTTAATCAGGTTGTATTTTAGATTATTTGATTTGATCTCTCATACTGAAAGGCTCAGGCATCATTCAGACAGCACAACGATGAAGGGCCACTTAACTCAGGTAATGAGGAAATGCAAATTAAAATAATTGGCTGCACAAATGCTTTTATGGAGCAGCAGCAAACTGAATCCCTTTTTATATGGGTTTGAGTCAAAAGTCATGTATAATTCATGAGGTACAATCAAGATGATGTCATCCCATTGTCTATTGTGTCATCAAGCTTACCTCTGTTTACTTAACAAATGGATTGTTTTGCAAGGCAATTTATTAAATGAGAAGGCTTATTTTCAATGTACTCATATTTCAGTGAATCTAGTTGAAGTATAAAATGGTATTTCTGGAGAATCAAATGCTTTCTCATTTCAGTCACAGTGCCTCTATCAAGCAGTCCCATGTCAGGTATGCCACAGCTCTGCAATATTGCTGCAGACGAAAGTGACCTTTCAATTTCAAACATCATTATGTTTTCACGGTGATAAATGGCAGTTTTTCCTGTCGTTAATGTCATCTGAGAACAGTGTTCAGATGGTTCAGAACCAAATTATAGAAAGCCTATCCAAATAGCAGAGAGCAAAGACTTTTACTTTTATCGTCTGAACTAGGCTCAAACCTATGTATCCCAGTGGTACTCTGACTTATATTATAGCACTCTCAAGAAATAAAGATTTTCAGCTCAGAAAAAATAGAACTTAAATTCTAATGTCTTATTTGATTTAATTATGTATACCAAAGTAAGATTATTTTTTGTAAAGCTTAGTGTATTCCTTCTGAGAGATCAGTCTGAATTGTTTTGCGTGTAGAATATGTGGTAACATGTGTCCTGTACATTTATACACATATAAATACTGGAAAAAAATCATATAATAAAACCAGGAATAGGCCATTCAATCCATTATGTCTGTGCTGATGATCGAGATACTGGCGACTTAAACAAATCCACTCTCCTGTTTGCTCCTCATGGTGTTAAATATATACACATTTATTCACAAAGCTGTTGAGTTTTCTTACACAAACTGCTCAATGTGCATAGAATGAAATCATTTATTGCCTTATATTTCTTTAACATTTTCATAATAGATCCAGTTCAAATGAGCAGCCAAGGTGTGAGCAAAAATGGATTGCCTGATTCTCATACTCTTCTCCCTGTAAGTATTGAAGATATATAAAAACATAAGAACATAAGAACTAGGAGCAGGAGTAGACCATCTGGCCCCTCGAGCCTGCTCCACCATTCAATAAGATCAAGGCTGATCTTTTTGTGGACTCAGCTCCACTTACCCGCCTGCTCACCATAACCCTTAATTCCTTCACTGTTCAAAAATTTATCTATCCTTGCCTTAAAAACATTCAACGAGGTAGCCTCAACACTGGGCAGGGAGTTCCACAGATTCACAACCCTATGGGTGAAGAAGTTCCTCCTCAACTCAGTCCTAAATCTGCTCCCCCTTATTTTGAGGCTATGCCCTCTTATTTTAATTTTACCCACCAGTGGAAACAACCTCCCTGCTTCTATCTTATCTATTCCCTTCATAATTTTATATGTTTCTATAAGATCCCCCTCATTCTTTTAAATTCCAATGAGTATAGCCCCAGTCTACTCAGTCTGTTCTCATAAATCAACCCTCTCAACTTTAACTTAATCTTGGCCAGTGTTAACTGCTCTCCTGAATATAATGTGTTATGGAGATTGGTTGGTGATATTGTTAATAAATGACTTGTACCTTATTACCTGGTCCCATTATGTAAGCACAGTGGGGATGATCTTACCATTGTGTCATGCTGGCTGATGGGCGGGGTGAGGCAGTAAGATCGCGAGAGAGCCGAGAAATCAGATTCGCGCCAGATTTCTCATCTCTCGTGATCTTACCAGCACCTCTGATTACAATATTTAAATATATTTTAATAGAATTAGTGAGCCTGGGACACAATGGTCCGGGTTCACTTACCTCAGTGGCCTCGCCAGGGAAGGGTCGCTGCGGCGAGAGAACGGGGACCAGTAGAACCGGAGGCCATTGAGGCCTCCCCGACAGGTCAGGGAAGTGGGGTGCTCCTTGGACAGTGCCAGCCTGGTACCCACTGGGAATCAGGCAATGGTAAGGGTGTGGGGCCTGAGTGGGTTGGACAGATCAGCCTTTTTGGTGGGGGCGGGGGGGGTGGAAACCAATGCGCATTCTCTAGTAGCAATCAGTGTGGGGGAAGGGGAGGACTGCCAACACTCAGCAGTCGTGATCGGTGGGGGAGGAGGGAGGTGGCAATCGGTCCAGTTGGGGGAAGGGGTTGGTGATCAGTCCCGGTGGGAGGGATGATTAGCCGCAGAACCTCATGCTAGTGGGAGGGGGTGATGGGCCATGAAAGCTGGCTTTAACTAACAGAGGCAGTGACAGATTCCTGTGCTCTCAACACACAGAAATCTGCATATGCGCAACGGCAACATCTGCTGCTATCAGCCGGCTTTAGGGTGACTTAGCCCCGCCCACTCCGCCTACTGGCGAGAAACTGGTTTGTCAAGATTTTTTTCCCTAAGTCAGGTAAAATTCAATTTTTAAGTCGCCCAAAAAAAAGCATGAATTTCTCCCATTTTCACGTTCATTCGGGAGTTAGAACTTTTTGATAAGATCGCCCCCAGTGTCTGTGTTTGTGCAGTGACATTTTTCCCAGAGGAAATACTTTACAGGAATGACTAGATATAATTTTACTGGGACAAAATACTGAAAATCAAACAAAATTAAATCTAAAAGAAAATTTCAACATGTTGTCTTCAGGTTAAATATAGCAAGGAAGAGTTCCATTTGTGACTGATTCTTGACCATGTCCATCTTTGACATGGGAGAAATTTCAGTAAAAAGTAAAATTTATGTTTCTTGCGCAAGAGGTTCATGAGTTGTGCTTCTCCTATTTCTCCAACCTCTCACAGCTCTTCATGTCGATTCTAACTGCAGTAGTTTAACATTTGACATAGGGTGATCCCATAGTGGTGCTTTTCCCAGAGAACAATAGAGGTCATGGTAAAGGCAAGTTTGTTGGTCAGGAATAGTTAGCTTTTGTCAACTCATTTCCCAGTTTATTATGCTTGTCCCTGTCCATCTCATCCCCTACCATTTTCATCACTGATTCTAGAGTATAGTTGCTTCGCATCACCCAACCAGCTTTAAAATATTGTAATAAGGCTTCAATGCTCTTTTCCCCTCCATCCTGTAAATACCTCTTACCCTCTGACCTCTTGACACATTCTATCCTTTAGATCTGCTCCTTTTTTCTCAACATGTCAGCCTCTACCATGCTCTGCCTCAGTCAACTGCCCCGACCCTGGCACACTTTTCCTATTCTGACTTTCTATCTGCACAATCCCATCTCAGCCCTGAGCCAATAATTTTCCTCTTTCTTGCTATATCTAACTTGAAGGCAACATTCATTCTTGTTTTTCTGTGTGCATCTCCACGGAGAATGATAGGTTTTTTTAAAATAGTGTCGTTCCTTTGAAGTTTATGTTTCACGAGCATATCTCAACAAGAATATTAGAAAAAATCTAATCTCTTTGTGTATGAATATGTAGTCTGCAGAGCAGAATGGTTTCCTTTAATAACTAACCTTTGCCTCCCAATTATAAACCAGCTCAGAGCAACTGGCTCTGCTAAGCCTGAGATGATCTTTGGCACACACAAAGTTGAAATGAATAGTGTGTGTGTGTGTGTGTGTATGTGTGAATTCTTTGTGGTAATAATAAAAGCTCTGGACAATGTTTTAATCCTGCAAATAGTAGTAACAAATGTATTTAATCAAATGTGCTCACTTGTTGCTGTTTTATAGCTCACAGTCAGAAGGGTAAAATCCTTGAAGAGGGCCGCAAAGTTTCGCTTACACAACACTGCAGTTAAACGCATATATGACCTGATAAAATGTTCAAATCTAGAAATTGTGAGTATTAATAAATAGAGTAAGATGTATCACTTGGAGGCTAGTGTTGTGTCTTAAGAGTTAATGCTGAACCTGGGGAGCATGCATAGACAGCAAGATTAAAGAAAATAACTTAATGTGTCATGGGTCCCAACCATTACAATCATCAGGAAAATTGCTTCCTCTTTATTATGAATTTGCTATTTTGACAAGTGGTTTCATGTAGTAACCTAAACAATTATGATAAGCCAGGGGAGAGGGTGCCATAACTGCACAGCTTTCAATGGACTCAACATGGTTGTCCCCTCAGACTCCTGTTGTAAATCAAAAACTGAGATCAGTGGGATGGGTCACTGAACTGAGTAGCCATTAGGGAGATAGTTGCCGCCAAAGTTGTGTTCCCTTCCTCCAATTTAATGTCAGCTGCCCCATTCTAGTATTCTTGCAGTGCATCAAAGACTCAGTAGTAGAAATGATCACTAGTTCATCGTGGTTAACAACCGGAAAAACTATTCCATTAAAGGGATTGATTGGGAGACAAAAATCTTTTTAGAATCATAGAATCCCTACAGTGCAGAAAGAGGCCATTCAGCCCATCACGTCTGCACCCTCTCTCCGACAGAGCATCTTACCCAGGCCTTATCCCGTAACCCCATGTATTTTCCCCTCCTATTCCCCCTAACTTACACATCTTGGGACACTAAGGCGCAATATAGCATGGGCAATTCACCTAACCTGCACATCTTTGGACTGTGGGAGAAAACTGGAGCACCCGGAGGAAACCCACATGGACATGGGGAGAATGTGCAAACTCCACACAGATAATGACCCAAGGCCAGAATCAAACCCAGGTCCCTGGCGCTGTGGGGCAGCAGTGCTAACCAATGTGTTACCGTGCCGCCTGATAGTTATAGCAATAATAGTTGCAAAGTTTTGTTCCAGTTAAAAGCAAGAAGTAACATATATAATCAAATGCATTCACCTGTTATTTTCCAGTTTACAGTCAGAAGGATGAACATACCCTCAAAGAGCTCCAAAGAGTTTGGCTTATACAACAATAAAGTAAAAAACATATATGACCTGATAAAATGTTCAACACCTGAAATTGTGAGTACTAACAAATAGATCTTGCTGTAACATTTCTAGGCCAGTGCTATGCCTTACGATAGGTTAAAGCTGAATGTTAACAGATGGCAAGATTAAAAAATAATAGCTTTGTTTATAGACCGCAAATCCCAAGAAGTATGTTACGAAAATTATTTCATTTTCCCTTGTGTTTGTTATTTTGACAAGTGATTTCATGTCGCAATCTAACAATACCAATTGGGGTGTGGTGTAGGACTGGCAGTGTCACAACTGGACTGTTTTAAATGGACTCAACATCACTGACCTTTTAATTCTCTAATATAAATCTAATGTTGGTTGGGTGAGTCACTAATCTGAACAGCCTTGACTGTAATGGAATCAATTGATGTCGGGTCCTCTTCCTCCAATTTAGTGTCAACTGCTCCACTCTAACTTGGGACTCAGTGCACTGAAGACTCAGTAACAGAAGTGGTCATTAACACAAACACTTCTCCATTATAAAGATTCAATGGAAATCACATTGTTTTGACCTTGAACTTTAGTAATGGTGAACAGGTTCTGTTGAGGAGACGATTACATTTGGAAATGTTTGTACACAGGTAAATATTTACCTTGATAAAAGTCTTCAACGCATTTTGTTTATGTACATGCTAGTGCTGTTCAGCAAAACCCACTCTTCCCTGTTCCTCCACTTCCACTCCAAAGTCCTTAAACATGTTGTCACATCCCAAATCCATGCCCATCTTTCCCAGAACCCAACATTTCCAATTAGATTTCCACCGCTGCCATAGTACTGAAACAACTCTTATCAAAGTTACAAGTGACATGCTATGTGAATGTGACAAAAATAAACTATCCCTCCTCATCCTTCAGGACCTTCCTGCAATCTTTTACATAGTTGACCATACCATCTTCTTCCACAGCCCCTCAGCCCTCAGTTAGCTGGTGGGACAGCTCTCAACTGGTTCCGTTCTTACTTACCTAATCGTTGTCAGAGAATCACTTGCAATGCTTTCTCATCCTGTTCCTGCACCATTATCCTTGATGTCCCCAAAAATCTATCCTCGGTCCCTCTCATATTTCCCCTGCTGCTCCGTGGTGACATCATTGGAAATATAGAAGTCATTGTCCACTCCTCACTACAAACTCCACACCCTAGCTACAAATTCCAACCTTCACTGGCAACTGCCTAAGGCCAGACCAGACTATCCACCACTTTGGCGCCATCACTAAGACCACTCCGTCACCCGACTCCGCTACCGCCTGATTTCATCTGCTGCTGAAATCCACATCCATGTATTTGTACCTCTTGACTCAACACTCCTGGCAAACCTCCCACATTCTACCCTCCGTAAACTTGAGGTTATCCAAAACTCCAAAGTCACACAAAGCAGTCCATCAATCCATCAGTCCATCAATCTATTCTCTAGCAGATCGGAGTGGTGGTGGCTCGGTGCCATTTTCACTGGACTAGTAATCCAGAGACCCAGAGTAATACTCTGGGAAACCGGGTTTGAATCCATTAGGGCAGATGGTGAAATTTGATTCAAAATTCTGCAACTTTTGAATGCCAATGAAACTATTGCATATTGTCAGAAAAACCCATCTGGTTCACTGATGTCATTCAGGGAAGGAAATCTGCTGTCTTTACCTGGTCTGGCCTACATGTGACTGCAGACCCACAGCAATGTGGTTGATTCTTAAATGTCAAACCACTTCAACCGCTACAAAACCTACAAAAAGGAATGCCACTGGAAACGACAATGGCAAACCAGTCCTGTCGACCCTGCAAAGTCCTCCTTTCGAACATCTTGGACCAAAATGGGGAGATCTATTTCACACAAAAGTCACACTGATTGAATCATACCCAACAGACAATGCCCCAGATACCACCATCACCATTCCTGGATATGAACAGAGTGGGATACAGTCAAGTGGGAGTTTCCCCGGGAGTCCTCAATATCAACTCCGGACCCAATGGAATCTCATAGGGCCCGGTTTTACCAACACTTTGCGCCCGTTTTCAGGTGCGAAATCGTGGTAAAGTCGGGTGTGAGGCCTTTATCGTGATCTGCACCCGCTTTCGCGCAGATCGCCACTTTACCGAGACCCACAAATGGTGGGGATCCGTTCCGCGCCCAAATCGGGCGCAACGATGATTTAAATGCATTTGCATGCATTTAAATTGAATTAATGAACTGCTCGCCCAACTTTATCAGCATTTCCCCCTTTACCACCGTGTTTGCCAATCCGGAACCACGCTTTTAGGGACCTGCTGAATAAAAGTCTGAGTCGGGTGCTCCAGTCTCTGAAAAGCGCGTTCGGAGCTTCCAACGGCTCTCTGACTCAGATCAGTGGTGGGGGGGGGGAGGGAGGCGGTCAGATCATTCTCTGGTTGGAGGGGGGATGAGGGGAGTGAGGTCAGATCGTTGTCTCGTTGCGGGGGGGGGGAGGAGGAGGAGGAGAGTCAGATGTATCTTTGGCGGGGGCGGGGGGGGTGGGCCGATCGTTGTCTGGTGGTGTGGGGGAGGGCTGATCATTGTCTGGTGGAGGGGGGGGAGGAGGCGGGTCAGATGTTCCTCTGGAGGGGAGGGGGAGTGAGGCCAGACCATTCTCTGGGGGTTGGGGGGGGGGGAGTGAGGCAAGTTTGTTGTCGGGGGGGGGGAGAGTGAGGCCAGATCGTCATCTGTGGGGGGGGGAGCCAGATCGTTGTACGGTGGGGGGGGTGGGGGGGGGGGAGTGAGGCCGGATCATTGTCTTGGGGGGGGGGTGGGGGAGGGAGTGAGGCCAGTTTGTTGTCTTGTGGGGGGGAGGAGGGAGGCAGGTAAGATGTTTCTCGGGGGGGGTGGCAGATGGATCTCTGGTGGGGTGGCAGATGGATCTCTGGTGGGGGGGGCAAATGGATCTCTGGTTGGGGGGGCAGATGGATCTCTGGTGGGGGGGCAGATGGATCTCTGGTGGGGGGGCAGATGGATCTCTGGTGGGGGGCAGGGGGGTCCGCTGCCACTCTGTGGGTGATCGGTGGGGGGGGAGGGGGGCAGGGATGGCAATCGGTCTGGGTAGTGGGGGGGGTGAATTAGGGGGACACACACACATCACTGTCCCCCTTATCCACCACCCCCCGCTACCCAGCCCGATCGCCACCCCTGCCCCCTTCCCCCCACCAATCACCCGCAGAGTGGCAGCAGATCCCCCTGCACACCCCGTACCCCACCCAGAGATTCATCTGCCCCCACCCCCACCCAGAGATCCATCTGCCCCCCCCCCCACCCAGAGATCCATCTGCGCCCCTCCCCCACCCCGAGATACACCCTCGCTCCCGATTTTCACTCTCGGGCCGCTTTCTCCGCTTTCTGCAGCCTGGGAGCGATCCGACACGGGCGCGCTTTTTCAATTTTTTTTCTAACTGCGCATGCGCAGTTCAGAGCTCCGATCGTTCCGGCAGCGCTAAGCCCCGCCCACAGTGCTAAGCCCCGCCCACAGTGCTAAGCCCTGCCCACAGTGCTAAGCCCCGCCCACAGCATGAATCGGACTGGAGATGGCTGAGAGCTTATGGGGGCGCCTGAAAGCGGATCTCTAAGTCGGATCTGTACAACGCCCAGATTCGGCACTTAGAATGAAAATGGTAAAATCGGGCCAAATCTGGTATCAGGTCAAACATGGACAAGGAAACCTCCTGCTGATTACCATATACCACCCCTTCAGCTGATAACTCAGTACTCTTCCACATTGAACACCACTTGGAGGAAGCATTGAGGGTGGGGGATAGATGGGGGATTTCAATGTCCCATCATCAAGAGCAGCTCGGTAGCACCATCACAGAAGTGGGCCTGCTGAATGATAATCCCAGGCAGAGGCTAGTCTGTGTACAGCACGGTATTGGTTTACTTTGCATTCTGCAATAAACTATGTTCCTTTCCAGTCAGACTTCTTGAGTCCTTACAATGGTGGACATTTAAACAACTCAGAGAGAGCCCAGCAAATCAGCAAAAAATAAGGCCAAAGCATTCACAACAATCTTCAGCCAGAAGTGCCAACTGGATGATCCATCTCGGCCTCCTCTGAAGGCATCACAGATGCCAATATTCAGCCAATTCGATTCAATCCACATAATATAAAAAAACAGCTGAAGGCACTGGATATAACAAAGGCTATGGACCCTGACAGTATTCCGGCAATAGTCCTGAACACTTGTGCTCCAGAACTTGCCGCTCCCCTCGCCAAGCTTTTCCAGTTACAACACTGGGATTTACCCAGCAATATGGAAAATTGCCCAGGTATGTCCTTTCCACCAAAAGCAGGACAAAGTCAACTCAGCCAATTACTGCCCTATCAGTCTATTCTCAATCATCAGTAAAGTGATGGAAGGCATCGTCAACGGTGCTGTCAAGTGACACTTGCTTCGTAATAAACAGCACACTGACACTCAATTTGGGTTCTGAGAGGGCCACTCAGCTCCTGACCTCATTACAGCCTTGATTCAAACATGGACAAACGAGCTGAAGAAGTGAGGTGAGAGTGACTGCCCTTGATATCAAGGCAGCATTTGACTGAGTGTGACATCAAGAAGCTCTAGCAAAACTGGAGTCAATGGGAATCGGCGGGGAGGGAAATTCTCTGCTAGTTGGACACATTCCTAGCACAAAGCAAATTGGTTGTGGTTGTTGGAGGCCAGGTTCTCACCTCCAGGGCATCACTGCAGGAGTTCCTCAGAGACGTCTCCTAGGCCCCCACCATCCTGTGCTACTTCATCAATGACCTTCCTTCCATCATAAGGTCAGAAGTGGGGATGTTTGCTGATGATTTCCCAATGCTCAGTATCAGAGACTGAAGCAGTTCCATGTCTAAATGCAAAAAGATATAACATAATTTGCATAAGAACTAGGAGCAAGAGTAGGCAATTTAGCCCCTCAAGCCTGATCCGCCCGCCATTTAATATGATCATGGCTGACTTCATCTGGGCCTCAGTTCCACTTTCCTGCCCATTCACCATAGCCCTCCAAACCCTTACTGATTAAAAATCTGTCTACCTCCTCCTTAAATTTACTCAATATCCCAGCATCCACCACACTTTGGAGTCGTGAATTCCACAAACTCACAATCCTTTGAGTAAAATAATTTCTCGTCATCTCTATTTTAAATCTGCCACCTCTTATCTTAATACTATGACCTCTTGTTCTAGATTGCCCTTCAAAACACCTGGAGAATATCCAGACTTGAGTTGACAGGGGGCAAGTAATATTCGCACTCCAAAGTGCCGGGCAATGAGCCATCTCCAACAGGAGAGAATCTAACCATTGCCCTTTGACATTCAATGGCATTACCATCACTGAATCCCCAACTATCAACCATCCTGCGGGTTACCATTGACCAGGAACTCAACTGGAACAGCCATATAAATACTGTGGCTACAAGAGCAGCTCAGAGGCTAGGAATCTGGCTCTTGATTTCGCATAGCCTGTCCACAATCCACAAGGCACAATTCAGGGGTGTAATGGAATAATCTCTACTTGCCTGGATGAGTGCAGCTCCAACAATATTCAAGAAGTTCAATACCATCCAGGACAAAGCAGGCCGTTTGATTGGCACCCCATCCGCAAATATTCACTCCTTCCATCACCGACACACAGCAGCAGTTGTGTGTACTATCTACAAGACGCACTGTAGAAACTTACCAAGTCTCCTTAGGCAGCACTCTCTAACCCACAACCTCTAGAAGGACAAGGGCAGTAGATGCCTGGGAACACCACCACCTGGAAGTTCCCCTCTGAGCCATTCACCATCCTGACTTGGAAATATATCGCCGTTCCTTCACTGTTGCTGGGTCAAAATCCTGTAGTTACCTCCCTAACAGCACTGTAGGTGTACCGACACCACATGGACTGTAGCAGTTCAAGAATGCAGCTAACCAGCACCTTCTCAAGGGCAATTAGGATGGACAACTATTCTGACTAAGCCAGCAATGCCCACATCTCTCTAATGATTTTTTAAAAATTGCTGCCCCAGCCATTTGAATTAAGCTACAAACCGCTTTGCCAAGGTGATAAATGGCACACTCCCCATTGGAAGGGTTTGTACTCATCTCAGACACCATTTCCCACTGTTGGGATGCTTCATGGTGCTTAGAAATGGGTACATTTCTCCCTGGCTCGATCTAACATGCATTCATTCTGGTAATGTGCTTTCCTTAGAGTAAAGGGGAATGACAGTCCCTTTGGAGTCTCACTTAGCTGTACTCTGGACATAACAGGAATGAGTGATGATGCCAAGTAATGTGTTAAAACAATTATTTTATTGAATAATAATAATTAAAACAATAATAGTTGGGATATGACCAATATAGTTACTATAAAAAGAAAAAAGCTAAAAGAAAGACAACCTTATTGAAAGGTGAAACATTTCATCCATTAAAAGAAAGGAAGACTGACAACTCTACTTGCATCCTATATATACTATATTACACATATACATTACATTACACATATGTACTATACAGATCTAACCTATATTACATATATATATACTATATTGCAGATATAATATATTACACACATATACTATATTACAGATACATACTATATTACACATACATACATTACAGACAAATACTATATTATAGATACATATGATATTGTAGATACTAAATTACAGATATACACTATATCGTAGATACATATATACACTACAGACATATACTACCATATTACAGACACACTATATTATGCTATCTTACAGATATATAAGAAATTACAGATCTATATGATATTACAGACAATAGGTCAGAATTCTACCACCTCGCCTGCCACAGAATCGGAGTGGGCTTGGGGCGGACAACGGAAATGTCCGCTGCCTTCAGGCGGGAATTTCCTGTCTCGCTCGAGCAGAGCCATAAAATCCCACCCATACGTTATTAGAGACATTTACTACATTACAGGTACACACTATAGTACACATATATATGCTATTACAGACATATACTACATTAGGGATACATATTATATCACAGACATATACTATATTAGCGATACATACTATATTACAGACATAGACTGTATTGCTGATATACACTATATTACAGATATAAATTATTACATATATATGCTATATTCCACGTATATACTATGTAGAACATTTATACAACATTACAAATACATACTATATTACAAATATTAACCTCAAATTTGTCTGTTCAAGCCAGCCTTCCAAAATAGATAACCCCAAATTAGACTTTTCCATGACAGGATGAAATTCCCCTAGGTTCATGCATCGCCAAATCTCCAACTAACCTTACAATGGGTGGTTACTATGTTCAGTCACTCCATTCCTGACCCTTCCTCCCATAATTTCCAGTGGTTGACTATTCATGCTAAGTGCAGCAGTGAATCCTGGAAGTCATATCCATTTACGCCAGATTTCTGCTTGCATTCCAGCGATTTGAGGCCTGGTACAAGTATTCAGAAAATAAGACTTTGTCCTTATCAATTCTCCTCACAAGACTGCAAGCCATGCAGACTGCGCAATATCCAAGTTGTTTACACATCTTTTTATGGTGTCTTCCTATTTGCCATCCATCAAGTGTTATGTCCATCAAGCAAACTCCATCTTGTGATGACTGCACCATTTGACCACCCCCTGTAAGGCCATTCAGCTTTTTTTTAATTCATTCGTAGGACATGGCTGGGCCAGCAATTATTGCCCATCCTTATTTGCCCTTGGAAGGCAGATGAGAGTCAACCCCATTGCTGTGGCTCTGGAGTCACATGGAGGCCAGACCAGGTTAGGACAGCAGATTTCCTTCCCTAAAGGATATTAGTGAACCAGATGGGTTTCTTCGATAATCAACAAAATGGTTTCATGGTCATCATTAGATTATTAACTCCAGGTTTTATTTATTGAATTCAAATCCCACCATCTGCATGGCAGGATTTGAACCCAAACCCCCAGAACATTAGCTGAGTTTCTGGATTAATAATCTGGCGATAATGCCACTAGGCTAAGGGTCATTTTGATCAATATAGTAAGAACAGTTCCTCTTTTTAGTGGGAAAAACATATACAGTTTTGTTCCTTTTTAACAGCGACTCATCAACAATATTCAGTCAAATCAGCAAAACAGCAACTGTGGACATGATGCGCAAGAAAAATCCTTGGGGGAGAAGTCCTAATCTACAGTTAACAATATAATGATTCTATAATTGATCAGTGATCAAAGCACAATCACATCTCGGGTTAACTCAGTGTCTACAAAGTAATATTCAATACAAAATAACTCTAAATATTCAATATAGCTTAAAAGCAAGAGCAAAGCACAAATAAAATGCAAAAATACAAAATTACAAAAATTAGTGGCTGCAGGCCTCAGACCTACATCAGGCCCCAATTGTCTATGTTGGTTTCTATATTGATTTCCAGTCTGCCTAATGTTATCTGGATTTGCAGGAAATACTCACCATTTACACCATTTCAAAGAATGCTGAGTCTCATGGTGATAGACTTCTCATGGAATAAAATGAGGGTTAATGTTGGTGCAGAATTACCTTTGAACTCACCTTTGATCCTTCGATCAGTTTGTTAGAAAGTTGAACTTTAACTAGGGGATTTTCACAATAATTTCACTACAGTGTTAATGTAAGCCTACTTGTGACTACTAAATAAACTTTAACTTCAACTTTTTATTCTGATTGCAGGCTGTTTATTTCCGTGCCATTTAATATTAAAGTGAACGTAATTTACTGCTCGATTTCTTCCTTCAGGAAAATTTTAAATCTGACCTTAGACCTGCTGATAGTTCACATTTCCAGCCGTTGCTTTCACTTGAAGCTCAGTTTCAAGATCTGTCCATTTCAGTGACCCATGCAGTTCATCAGATGATTCAAGGTAAAGAATGTGAACAACAGAAAGAGGTGCTGATAGAGGAAATGCCTGCCAAGGTAAGATGGAGTAAGCTCTGTGAGGATTAGGGTCAGGTTCACGTACGTGGGCTTTCAAGTGTGGGAGTGATGCCAGCACAGTGCAAGATAGGATAAAACATCTTGGTTATTTCAAAGACTTAAATGTTAAAACCACTTGACCTTTCTCTATATTCCTCCAATTCATTCCCAGACAGCAGAAAGGCTCTTTCTACAACTGGGTGACAGGAGTTGTGTCAACATATTGGGGCTGATTCTTATCTCTTTACTGCCCTGGTTTTAGACATATCGGGCCTGATTTTACCATTTTGAATCTAAGTGCTGAATCTGGGCGTCAAATAGATCCGAGCCTGGAATCCTCTTTCCAGCGCGCCCATACGCGTTTTGCCGGCTCCAGTCCGAACCGCATGTGCAGTTCAAAAAAAAAATCTGAAGCAGCGCGCCAGGGCGGGGAGAAAAAAGCAGAGAGAGCGGCTCTCTGACCCAGATCATCTGAGGGGGGTGGGAGGAGGAGAGGGGGCGTGACGGCCCATCCTCTGGGGGGTGGGGGGGGGGGGGGGGTGGGAGGATGGGGCGATGTATGGCAGTGTGTGACGCGAGACTGTTATTTTTCTTGATGAAGAGCTTCAATGAATATTTCTAACTTCTCTTGAATCTCACGATTTTGAGGTCCTCTGCTTGTTGAACTCGCCTTCCTGTCAACAGTTGAATTTTTTTAGCATTGTCATCAGCAAAACCCTCCAACACTTCTTTCACATTCTTTTCACGGCGTCTCACTTCAGTATTTGTCAGCTGTTGTTGGAGTAAGTTTGCTGTAATAGCTAGCATTCGCTGAATGCGCCAGAACAGGATAACGTTATTGCATTCAAGCTCAGAATCTACAAAATGCCTTTGGGCGGCACGGTAGCACAGTGGTTAACACTGCTGCTTCACAGCTCCAGGGTCCCAGGTTCGATTCCCAGCTCGGGTCACTGTCTGTGTGGAGTTTGCACATTCTCCTCGTGTCTGCGTGGGTTTCCTCCGGGTGCTCCGGTTTCCTCCCACAGTCCAAAGATGTGCGGGTTAGGTTGATTGGCCAGGTTAAAAATTGTCCCTTAGAGTCCAGAGATGTGTAGGTTAGAGGGATTAGCAGGTAAAATATGTGGGGGTAGGGCCTGGGTGGGATTGTGGTCGGTGCAGACTCGATGGGCCGAATGGCCTCCTTCTGCACTGTAGGGTTTCTATGATTTCTATGATTCTATAATCGTGGAAACCTCTTCTGCAAAGATTACAATGGCTCAACGATTCCATTAGGAAGTGTTTTCGGTAAACTCGGTGCCAAGTATCTTTAATCAGAATGGTGTCCACATCTACATTGAAGAACAACTATCCTCGGCTGAGGGAACGCGACAGGAATGAACTATACAAGAAGGCGAAGAATGGAATTCTGGATGAAGTGATCAGCTTAGGTCAGGTTACTCCAAAACACTGGGAAGAGATTCTACAAAGGAAACTGTGGGAAAGAGTCTCTACACATGGGAAAGAGTCTCTACACATGGGAAAGAGTCTCTACACATGGGAAAGAGTCTCTACACATGGGAAAGAGTCTCTACACATGTACACTGCCGGGGGGGGCCTGCCTCCCAGGGGTGTCCGATCCCGGGGGGGGGCGGGGCGGTGGGGGTGGGGGGTCTGCGGGGGGGCCTGTCTCCTAGGGGTGTCCGATCCCGGGTTGGGGGGCCAAGGAGGATGGGCTTCTGAGGTTCCCCTGCAGAATAGAAATCAACTTTGTACTTTTATTCTGCAGGTCGCTAAAAGCGCGGATCCTGAACGGGCTAGAAGACGGTAAAGTGGGCTTTGGCAGTAGGGTTGGGCGCACGGTTCATTAAGTCAATTTAAATGCATGCTGATGCATTTAAATCGTCGGGCCGCCCGATTCGGGCGCGGGCCGGACCCACGCCCAAATCGGGTGTCGGTAAAGCCGCGATCTGCTCGGAATCGGGTGCAGATCACAGTATAGGCCCAACGCCCAACTTTACCGCGATTTCGTGCCCGAAAACGGGCGCGAAGGTTTGGTAAAATCGGGCCCATACTGGGTAGTAACAGAACCAAAATCACATCATACTGAGTTGCCAACTTGTCGCTGGAGTTCTTTCCATTCCAATTTTCACAATACCTCACCTTAGCCAGCCAGAGTCTCTGCCAGAAAGGGCTGGAGGTCTCATTTATATCAGCAAATTGGGTCAGGACATTGGCTCCATTTTCATCCCAGTCTCTGCATTGCTACCACCCTCAAGCCAGCCACAAACCCGAGGTGTTACAAGTCTAGAACTTGAACCTTAGCTTCAGTTAGGGAAAGCTGGAAGTCAGTTTGGTTTTTATTTTGGCTGCGGTCGCTTCCATGTTTTGAATCTTAACAACTTCCAATATGTCACCTCCTTGCTATACGGGGGGGGATTATTTCCCTGCTGCTGTAAGCTGCTGCTTCATTTCACTCCCTGGAACTTTCACCCGTCCCTTCTGAGGTGCTGCACCCGACTGATTTCTGATCAGCTGCCCCATCAGATTACCCACCCTCCCAACCATTGAGCTGCTGATGAACACTGTGATTGGTGCTAGCAGCTCATCCATTCAATGTGAATGAGACCTGTCCTCAAAAACTGGCTGGGTGGAGCAGATGGACCTGCCCACAGCCCGCCCAATGTACACTCAGTTTGCAAATGGCCCCCAGTATCACTTTACCTCTGAGCTTTGAGTTTGAATCCAGCCAAGACTGATGGAGTGAGAAGCTTTTAACTCTGCTCCCTACCCGCTATTATAACTTAATTTTCCTTGTGTTCATTTGTGTGCATGTTTTGGCAGCCTCTGCAGGCTGGACCCATCACTTCTATTTCCACTTTTTTTCTCCCTTTTTTTAACTGCTCTTCCATTCCCCACCCCCTCCCCCCCTTCCCCCTCACCATCGTTCTCTTTAATGTAATGCCACCTTTTATTTCTGCCCTTTCAGATACTCTGCCCACTCAATTCCTTACTCTAAACTATTAGCACTCTGACCATTCTGCTTTCTTGCCATGTTTGAATCTCTCTTGGATAAGCGCAAGTTTCCCTCGTGCCTCCATTGACCTACTCCAAAGGGCTCACAAAGGCATTAGCTGCTGACACATTATGAGCAGCAACCCCAATTACACAGTCCCACTGTCTCACCCATCCAATAAGGGTTAATCTCACAACTCTCCTTCCCATCCAAAGCACACATCCCACTGTCATCCCTGTGAATTCTATCAGTGTTTCAGCTCTTAATGCCTCTCTCCGCATGTCTGTCCAGAATGCCCATCAGTTTTCAACAAGGTCCTTGTCATCCATGATCTTATTGCAAGGACATCATGGTCTTAACAAAATCCCATTGAGGGGTGATGACAGCTTCCCTCGAATTTAAGCTCCTCCAGTATGATTACACTTTCTACCACTTGCCTTTCCCAGACCACTCATAGAATCCCTACAGTGCAGAAGGAGGCCATTCGGCCCATCAAGTCCGCACCGACAACAATCCCACCCAGGACCTATCCCCGCAACCCCACACATTTACCCCACTAATTCCTCTAACCTACACATCCCGGGACACAAAAGGGCAATTTAGCATGGCCAATCAACCTAACCCACACATCCTAGGGCTCTGGGAGGAAACCGGAGCACCCGGAGGAAACCCACGCTGACCTGGGAAGAACGTGTAAACTCCACACAGACAGTGACCCAAGCCAGGAATTGAACCCGGGTCCCTGGAGCTGTGAGGCAGCAGTGCTAACCACTGTGCTACTGGCGGTAATGTACTCTTCTCACCCTGGCCAGCCCCTTACTCCTCTGGCACTTCCTCTTCTGAGCATTCTACTTTATTCCACCTTTCACACCTTCTCATTTAAAATCTTCATTTCTGTTCTGCCCACCCACCCGCCCCCAAGCAAAATAAAATTTTCTCACCATGATACCTTTGCTCTATGAGACTCTACACTGAACAACCTCTTTTCGTTGTTGACTTCAACCTCCATCTCAACTCATCATGCTCTCTCTCCTTTGAGTTCACTATCCACCTATCCTCCTTAATCTCCCTCTCTGTATAAAAACTTGGTCCGATGCTTCTGCAGTTCCCTTCCTTTCCCCAGCCCACCAAGCCACAATTTCTCTAATATTCTACCTTCCTGAGCCCTGAATTCATATCTTTTTCTCCTGTCTCCCCCTCATGCCCTCTCCAAGCTCAATCTGTCCTTGAGAGCCTCCTACTGCTCTCACAACCTGATTTGTAACAGATTGCTGAGTTGCCTTTATAGTTCCCATGTTAGCTGATATTGTTATCAGTTCCCTCTCGGCTTCAGGGGTGAGGCTTCTTTATCTCTATCCAATGGAAATAATAAGCCACAATGATATTTTCCCTTTGAATTCAAATAGGCCGAGACCAAGACATTCCCAAGGCCTGGATGTGAAAAAGGAGGGCAGAAGTGATTCTTTCTGTTCCTCTGTGAATGGTGAAGGTGACAGAGTTGGACACTATGGGCCCTATTTTACCATTTTCATTCGAAGTGCTGGGCGGACTTGAAACTGGGAGTGTTTCAGATCTGACTTTTAGACCCGTTCTCAGGCGCCCCCATATACACTCTGCCTGAAAAAATATCAGCGATTCCGAATCGCACTGCACAAGCCTGTGGGCGGGGCTTAACACGCCCGAAATCCTGCAGCTCCAATTGGTGCCTCCAACTGCACATGCACAGAGAAAAATGATAGAATGCTGCTCCCCTGCCACGTCCCTCCTGGGCCGAATAATGCCTTCCCCTGGCCCCCACATACATTGCACCACCCCCACAACATTACTGACCCCCTTAACCCTCCACCCCCTCTGCCACCCAGATCAATCGCGGCCCCCCCCCTCCCCTTATCCCCCCACCAATATCAGGCAGAGTGGCAGCAGACCCTCCCTTCCCCCTCACCGATCACAGGCAGAGTGGCAGCAGACCCCCCCCCCCTTCACCGTCCCCCCACCGATCTCGAGCAGAGAGCCACCGGACACTCAGCACTTACCGCCTCACTAGCTGGAGCGCCCGAATCGGAATTCTGTGGACCATGTCTGTTTCGCACCAATTCTGGATGGGTGAACGCGGTGGTTAAGGGGGAAGTGCCGGTAAAGTTGGGCGCGCAGCCCATTAAGTCACTTTAAATGCATGTAAATACATTTAAATGGCCATCGCGTCTGTTTCGGGCGTGGTCCTGATCGCGGCCATTTTTGGGCCTTGGTAAAGGAGGAACTGGTGTGGAGGTGGGCGCGGATCGCGCTATTCGTCTCATGCCCAACTTTACCAAATTTCGCACCCGAAAACGGGCGCAACTCGATGATAAAATGGGGCCCCATGTCTTCAATAGAATGTGAGATACCTGGCCATGATATGGATTGTTGTGCCCTGGCCTGGCACTTGGTAATACCAAAATGTCCTTACTGGATCTTCTCGAGGACCTCCAGCCAGAGAGCAAGTGGTACCACCAATCGCTCATTATTGACCAAAACGTCATCTACAATGCTAAAATGCTAATGTTCAAAATAGTGCCTCAGGACCAGGTTACTAGGAATATACTGTGACCATCCATCAAGGCAGTATGTGCAAATCTACATACATTATTCATCTCACCTCTGAGTTGCTCAGAATTCTTGAAAGTCCAGCTTTGTTGCTGGCAAGTATTGAATGATTAAAGTCATGAAGGCCTTAACTTCCTCAATGAAAGTTTTTTCTTCTTAGCTGGGTATGTCAGAGTGCCGGCAGTAGTTTGGGATTTACCCTACACAAACTCTGTAGTAGCATGAGCCTCGATCTGAATTCCTGGATATTGGACTGGCAGCTTTGTGATTTCCTTGGTGTTCAACACAGTGGTTTGTGATCAGTTTTGATCTTGAACTGTAGGTCCAAGATGTAATCAGAACGTTTTTCACAGAAGTCATTGAAAGAGCTTCATTCTCAATGACCACATAGCGCTGTTTAGTCTCAGTTAAGGATTTGATGCATAATAGACAGGCCTTCGTGTTTAATTACTCTGGAATAATGTTGCTCCCAGTCCTGTTATGATGCATCTACTGCTGCGATAGTTGGAAGTTCAGCTTCATCATGAACTCGGATCTCCAAAGATATTTACATCTTTTTGATTCATTCAAAGGATTGCTGGTGATGCTCATGCCTTGTCTTGTCACAAAAGTTGTCTTGGAGGATCATTTACTTGAGATAGGTAAGGTAGGAATATTCCCAGTTGGTTGATCCTATTCATAAACATTAGTAGTTGGGTAATATTCCTGGGCAATGGGAATTCTCTTACAGCTTTTCTTCTGTGGGTTTGCAGTGCTTCCTGTTGTCTGCATACTATGGACCAGGAATTTTATTGTAGGTTTGGAAGTATTAAGGCAGCATCTTGCTTTTAATGCTTCTCTGACTCTTTTGTCATGTTCCTCCTTTGTTGAGCCATGGATCAAAATGTTGAACATGTGGCTGGCATATGACACATTCCATATCTTCTGGTATGTTAGACATCGACATTTGGAAAATTTCCAGCATTAAAGTTTTGCCAAAAGGCAGATGGTTGGATCAGTAATGTCCAAAAGGTGTGATGAAGGTGGTTAAAGCTCCTGATCCAACATTGATTGCTAGAATCACTGTTTGTGTCAAACCTGGTAAAGATTGTACACTCTGCAAGGATTTTCATTCCTCGATGCCGTTGGGTGTACTTCTTATTCTACCACCTTGTTCAGACAGGTCAATCAGGTTCAGATAGATCCATGTGATTTTGGAATTGGTGCCGTACCACAGTACCACCTGGTTGGTTCAGTGACGAGTGAAACAACCCCTTCACTCCCTACCTGTTTTAGAAGTCAGTGTGGAACCTTACTGGGTGTAAATAGACACACGGGGGTGAATTTTACTATCCCACTCGCCACACAAATCGGAGCAAGCAAGGGGCGGACCATGGGAAGATCCATTGACCTAGGGTGGGATTTTCTGGTTTTGGGACGGGTGAGACTGGAAAACCTCGCCCCTAACAGGGTTTGCATCTGTCTTGAGAATGACGTTTTCAATTTTCCAAGCCTCTGAAGAGTTTTGAAAATTCTCTTCTCAATGTGTTGTCCTGTTCTTGTTCATTGACTTCACCGATTTTAAGAATTAGGTTTGGACCTATATAAGCTTCTTTGCTCAACAGAGAGCATTCCTAGTTCTGTCCCAGAGATTTTTCTATCTTTGTATTTTATGGCCTTTGACATTTAGTTTGATTCCTCTTGGGCCATGGAGTTGGATTGATGAAGGTTTTGTAGCTACTGCTCTAAATAAAATAAAACTGAGACCCCAGCTCCTCTATCCAATTTAAATTCTGTATGATGTCCATAGACTTCAATGTTAATGCTCCAGTATTGGCTTTCATTTTCTTTTATTTCCCAATGGGAAGTGGATTTCCTGGTTGTCCTATTCTTGTGTTTCGTGTTTCGAGCTTTTTTGAAAGACCATTTTTTTTGCTTCGCAAATACAGGCATTGTTGAACAACATGCTGCTTCACAATGACCAACCTTGCCAAACCAATGGTGTTGTGTGCTTCGGACAGGGTATTATTCACATCTGTGGACCTTCTTCCTGCCGCAGCGGTGACATTAGAAAATGGTGGCCAACGTCTTTGCAGTGGGCTTCCCTGGTTGCTACCACAGTGTAACTTGCAGTTTTGCACCTAACAAACTGAATGGTTTCATCAGGTTGTTCCTGTGGAATTTCTCCCTTATTCCTTGTAAAGAGTTGATTTTGCCATCGCTCTTCAGCCTACCTAGCTGGTTGTAAACCTTTGTGTCAAATCTTCCCGAGATTGTAGAAAATCTCGGGAAGGTTTCTTCGAAAACATCAATAACTATTCTATGTCTTCTCAAGTCATTGTTTAATGTTCTATAATCACAATTGTCAGCCAAATAATAAGATCATTTATGAATGAATCGATTCCTTTATCTGGTCTTTGGCTTAATTGTTTAATTTTTGCCCTCTTTATCACAACGTTTCAGCAGAGACTAAAATACAAGTTAAAGGCTCTGACGACATCCTTGTCGGAGGCTATCTCTTCATTCGTCCCATGTTTGACCAGCACATCATCTGCAATGCTACTGACTGCGTATAACAAGGTGTTAACCTGGCCCTTGTTATTCTTGCTCGCAAGTCCCAAAGCATTGAGATACCAAGTAAAACATTTTCTGCAGTTTTTCCATTGCTCAGCCTGTCTGGGACGCTCTACCTTCTGAAACAATTCTGGGAGAGGTTGGTAGAAGCTATTGCTCACCCTGGGTAGAGTTTCCCATTTCCCACACTGCTTTCCACGTTAGTTATTGGATTGTCCTCCTGGTTTCCTTCTCTGGGCTGACTACACGTTGGCCTAAATATCCTTCACCTGCTGCTCTCTGCATCTCTTCAGTCTGTTTCCTGTCATTTTATACTGTTTCTCTGTGGATGTAGTCACTGCTGCCACTATCAGTTATTAATTCGATTTATTATTGTCACGTATTAGCATACAGTGAAAAGCATTGTTTCTTGCGCGCTATACAGACAGAGCATACTGCTCATAGAGAAGGAAACGAGACAGTGCAGAATGTAGTGTTACAGTCATAGCTAGGGTGCAGAGAAAGATCAACTTAATGCAAGGTAGGTCCATTCAAACGTCTGATGGCAGCAGGGAAGAAGCTGTTCTTGAGTCGGTTGGGACGTGACCCCAGACTTTTGTATCTTTTTCCCGATGGAAGAAGGTAGAAGAAAGAATGTCCGGGGTGCAAGGGGTCCTTAATTATGCTGGCTGCTTTGCTGAGGCAGTGGGAAGTGTAGACAGAGTCAATGGATGGGACGCTGGTTTGCGTGATGGACTGGGCTACATTACAAAGAACAAGAACAAAGAAAGAACAAAGAACAATACAGCACAGGAACAGGCCCTTCGGCCCTCCAAGCCCGTGCCGCTCCCTGGTCCAAACTAGACCATTCTTTTGTATCCCTCCATTCCCACTCCGTTCATATGGCTGTCTAGATAAGTCTTAAACGTTCCCAGTGTGTCCGCCTCCACCACCTTGCCTGGCAGCACATTCCAGGCCCCCACCACCCTTTGTGTAAAATATGTCCTTCTGATATCTGTGTTAAACCTCCCCCCCTTCACCTTGAACCTATAACCCCTCGTGAACGTCACCACCGACCTGGGGAAAAGCTTCCCACCGTTCACCCTATCTATGCCTTTCATAATTTTATACACCTCTATTAAGTCTCCCCTCATCCTCCGTCTTTCCAGGGAGAACAACCCCAGTTTACCCAATCTCTCCTCATAACTAAGCCCCTCCATACCAGGCAACATCCTGGTAAACCTCCTCTGTACTCTCTCCAAAGCCTCCACGTCCTTCTGGTAGTGTGGCGACCAGAACTGGACGCAGTATTCCAAATGCGGCCGAACCAACGTTCTATACATCTGCAACATCAGACCCCAACCTTTATACTCTATGCCCCGTCCTATAAAGGCAAGCATGCCATATGCCTTCTTCACCACCTTCTCCACCTGTGACGTCACCTTCAAGGATCTGTGGACTTGCACACCCAGGTCCCTCTGCGTATCTACACCCTTTATGGTTCTGCCATTTATCGTATAGCTCCTCCCTACATCATTTCTACCAAAATGCATCACTTAGCATTTATCAGGATTGAACTCCATCTGCCATTTCTTTGCCCAAATTTCCAGCCTATCTATATCCTTCTGTAGCTTCTCACAATGCTCCTCACTATCTGCAAGTCCTGCCAATTTTGTGTCGTCCGCAAACTTACTGATCACCCCAGTTACACCTTCTTCCAGATCGTTTAGATAAATCACAAACAGCAGAGGTCCCAATACAGCGCCCTGCAGAACACCATTAGTCACAGGCCTCCAGCCGGAAAAAGACCCTTCCACTACCACCCTCTGTCTTCTGTGACCAAGCCAGTTCTCCACCCATCTAGCCACCTCCCCCTTTATCCCATGAGATCCAACCTTTTGCACCAGCCTACCATGAGGGACTTTGTCAAACGCTTTACTAAAGTCCATATAGACAACATCCACGGCCCTTCCCTCGTCAACCATTCTGGTCACTTCTTCAAAAAACTCCACCAGGTTAGTGAGGCATAACCTCCCTCTCACAAAACCATGCTGAGTATCATTAATGAGTTTATTCCTTTCTAAATGCGCATACATCCTATCTCTAAGAATCTTCTCCAACAACTTCCCCACCACGGACGTCAAGCTCACATTCATGACTTTTTGTAGTTTTTGCGGTCTTGGGCAGAGCAGGAGCCATACCAAACTGTGATACGACCAGAAAGAATGCTTTCTATAGTGCATCTGTAAAAGTTGGTGAGAGTCGTAGCTGACATGCCAAATTTCCTTAGTCTTCTGAGAAAGTAGAGGTGTTGGTGGGCTTTCTTAACTATAGTGATGGCATGGGGGGGACCAGGACATTGTAGGTTTGTCTCGGAATACATTGAGTGCCTCACTTTAGTAAGAGGTCTGGCTGGAGGCAAAGATCTTGGGGCGATTCTCCCATCCCGCTGTACTAAAACATTAGCGCAATGGGCCGGGAGATTCAAGCAGCGCCCGATGCACGGGATCGTGCTGGGCATCATGCCCCGATGGTGTCTCCCAGTGCTGGATTTCCGACGGCGTCAGTTCCACGCTGGAAACAGGTACGTAGCTTCATTATCTATGCAGGACGTCATTTCCTTACAATTTAAATAGAATTAGCAGGCCTGGGACTGAAGTCACCCGGCCTGCTAACCTCTCCTCCAGCGGGGTTTAGCATAGCTCCCAACTTCCGGGGAGCTGACGGCCCATCCCAGGTGGAGTGAAGGGGTTGCAATCAGGGTCCCCCCAGAGGGTCGGACACCAAGGGGTGTCTCCTGGGCAGTGGGACCTTGGCAGTGCCAGTCTGGCCCCCAGCACTGCCCATGGGGCAAAGTGCCAATGCCCAGGGGGCTCCTTGGCACTTCCCACTGGGCATTGGGCAGTGCCAAGGGGCGGGGTCTAATAGAGGAGGGGCCTCCGGGCGAGATCTGTGGGGATGGGATTCCCACTGCCACTCTCCATTTGGCATTGGTGAGGGAGGCCAGCAATCGGGGCAGTCCATCAGAGGGGAGGGGGGGCAGCCTGCTGGGGGGCAGGGTTGGGACTGCAGGTGGGGGTCAGCACTGCAGGGAGGAGTGTCGTGGAAGCGGGGGGGCGGCGGGAGATCAGGGCTGTGGGGGGGGGGGGGTCGAGGCTGTGCCCATGCGTCACGGGGATTGCGGGGCTGGCCAGCAATCGGGAGGCCAGCAGTGCGGGGCCACTGCGCCTATCTCGGTGCTGACAGATCAGCGCATGCGCAGTGGCCCACTCAACACTATGCTGCCGGCCTCCTGGATGGGAATAGGCCCCACCCACTGAATTTCAGCGTGATTCACTCTGCAGAATGTGGCAGATTCATTTTGAGAGGGCCACTGAAAAATCCAGTGGGATTTACTCCAGTTTTCACGCGAATTCAACACTTAGAATTTTTTTGGAAGAATCCTGGCCTTTTTCTTAAAAGTACTTTTATTTACATAACTAACAAAAACAAAATTATGGAGCTATCGGACAGAGTTACTGCTCTTCTCTTCAGTTCATCTTTCTCTGAGTGACATCTTTATGACATTGTACATTTTCAGGAGCTATTATCAGGCTAGTGTTAGAGTTAATCCATTTCATTTGTGTCTAATTCCAGGATCCAACACCTACCACGAGTTTTTCCACTAACCAAGGGCAGCGCAAGCGTTTGGCTGAAACAGCAATCGATGAAAGCATGCCGAAAAGGTTTGGCCCTTCAGTTAGCATTTAAATCTGGGTAGCTGCTGAAACATAAAGTTACTGAAGTAAATTTTCATTTGCCCACAAGAATTACAACGATTTACATTACTGACTTGTTGAAAATGTTTATTTTAATTAGTCTAATTACATAATTGTTTTACTTTTAGTCTAAGTGTGAATCTATTAATTTTATCAGAATGGCTATAATGAATATGGTGCTATGTTTCTGTTCAATCCAGTGGAATTTTCCAGGAAAAGGTTTGCGTTCACACACAGAACAGTGATGTACTAAGTTGAATTGTGTAACGTGAGCTATTGTTTAGGATATTGGATACTCCAATACAATCACACAATAAATTAAACTCCACTGATACAGAGATTCCGGCTGGGTCAGCCATTAAAGTGGATGCTCTGAGATGCATGCACTTAATCTTCTTAAATTACTTATTCTCCTCAAACCAATGACATGTCTTGTGAATCTCTCAAGCAGTTACTGAGTCAATCTCTCAACCTCTGCCTGAATTCTATTTTTCCTTCTCTATAATTTCACACATCTGTTCTCTGCTCAGCTGTGTATGTGCACATTGCACTCACTACTGATGAAATGTTTCAATTCTGTTTAACATCAAATTTAAAATCAGTATTTATTGCTAAGTACTGGATTTAATGGTAATAATTTTACCTAATATCCCCCTGTGTTGGAACTGAACCCTCATAACATTCCTGCAGTTCATTTTGCATGAGGGGATTGTTGATTGGAACAGTTCTTGTCAATCATAATTGTCCAATTATAAATGTATACAGATTGTAATCTTCTGAAAATGGACATGCTCAAAAAACTATGATAATTATACTAATTTGAACTATTTCTGGAATTGTTTTGCAGAAAAAGAAATCTTTCAACCCCTTCTCCAAAAGTATCATCAGTAAACACTCCCAGTACAGGCTGTTCCGACATAGTAAAGAGCAGTCCTGTGCCATATCGGGTGAGCACTGGTCACTTCCCAGCATGGGGCATAGAAGATAATGAAATTCTATACTACATGCAGGTATATTAGAGAATGGCAGCTGATTCAACAACCAACTAAATTACCTCCCATGACCTGGCAAGGCTTTACTTTTGCACAACTTAAAAGTTTCCATTTTCTATGTACCTATATTCCAAACCACAAGCTGATGATTGATTTTAGCAAAACGTACATTTTGCTTAGAAAACTCTAGTTCCTCCCTGTGTATTGAAGTGTAAGCTAGTAGCTATTCTGATGGCTCAGGGATTTAAAACAAGCAGTCTGTTTCTGAGCAAGAAAAGCCAAAGACAGATCCCATGATCGATCAGCAGTCAATGTTGAGTTAACTAATCTCAGCAAGTGCAGCAGGAATGCTACCACAATTGTCCATGGGAAAATAAATCAGCATTCTCACTTCTTATCATGGGACAGCCAGCCCAAAGGGTGTGCATGCTGAGGGATGTCAAGCAAAAACTTAATCGGGCAGGAATGCACTGCCTTTTACAGTTCCACAGCCAGCTGGTGTTTTGCTCTTGAGTAATATAGTTGAGCAAAGTATTAGAGGGCGACTACGGCTCATGGAACGTACATCAATGAGGAAGGCAGTGCCTCGGAGAGAGGAGAGGGGAGAGAGAAAGGTTAGTAATATTTATATTGTTCCTTCACTTTCAGCTTCTATCTTATTAAATTTTCATGTTACTCATTCACAAGGTACAAGCTTTTATTGCCCTTCATTAATTGCCTTTGAGAAGGTGATGATGAGCTGGCTTTGTGTTTCACTCCAATCCTTAAGTGGTGTAGATGCAGCCATCATACTGTTAGGGAGAGAGTTCAAGGAATTTGCTCCAGTGCCGATGAAGGAATGGCCATGTAGCATGTATAACTTGATGATGGTGTTGTTTCCAAGAGTCTCCTGCCCTTAGATTTTAGGTAGCAGAGGTCACAAGTTTGGAAGGTGCTGTCAAAGACCCTAGGCGAGTTGCTGCAGTGCATCTTGCAGATGGTATTCACAGCTGCCACTGTTCACCAGTGGAAGGAGTAAATGTTGAAAGTGGTGGAGTGGGGCCAAACAAGCAGGCAAGCTGTTTTGGTTTGGATGGTATTTTGTTTCTTGAGTGTTGTTGGAGCTACATTTATCCAGGCAAATGTAGAGTATTCCCAAATTTTTGACTTGCGGCTTGTAAATGATGGAAAAGACGAATGTTTCAAATTCCATGATGTTCAATTGTGAGGATTTGATACAACTCATTTATAAAAGTTATGCTTTCCGCTAAAGGACTGAAGTCCAAGATTACAAAACTGCTTTTAGTTCTGTTGTGGATTACATTAAATTGAGCAATTTCACTGGACCTGTCACATAAATGCCACAGCTATTAGAGCAGTTCAGAGGCTCAATGTTCTGCAGCACTCAGTGCCTGACTTCTCAATGCCTCTCTACCATTGGCAGTTCAGAAGTCAGGGCTATCTCCATTTGCCTGGAAGAGTGAAGATCAAACAACACTCAAGAAGCTGGACACCATCCGAGATTAAGCAGTACACTTGATCAGCACCCCAACCACCCCTTAAACAATCACTCCCTCCACCAGTGGTGTACCATGATTGCAATGTGTATTCACTATAAATGTGAGGTTTATTTGGTAGCATTACCCAAACCCATAACTTCTACCACTGAAAAGTCAAGGGCGGCAGGTGCTTGGGAACGCCATCACCTTCAAATTTCCTTCCAAGTCATATAACATCCTGACTTGGATGCACGTCACTTTTCTTTCATTGATGCTGGGTTATATCATGAACTCACTATCAAATAGCATTGTGAGGGTAAATTCACTGCATAGACTGTCTAAATGTGTATAATACTAGCTGAAAGTTTACTCCAGAAGGAATGTTTAAGTACAAATCTGCTGTTCCTTAAAGATATGAAATCAGGACTAAAACTAAAATACATAAGACTTTAAGAAAGTTTTCAGCAAAAATCCTATTGATATTGGACTAGCTGTTCACCATCACAAAATAATAGTGATGAGAACTCACAAAGATGAATTTCTTACAGTTGAAGTAATCACTTATTTTTACTGTTTCTACTTTATTAACAGAAATGTGCTAATGATGGCCAATCTGAAGACACTGCATTTGTTCCAACATGTTGCCAAGAGGGTAAAGTTTGCTAATTTTTTGTGAAAAGTCAGAGTGTTTGTAAGCTGCATATTATTCCTCAAATTCAATGGAAACTTGGGAATGCTTTTCATGGGATGTGTGTGTTTATTGGTGAGGTCAGAATTTATTGCCCATCCTAATTCCCCTTGAGAAGGGCATCTTCACCTGGAGCGGTGTCTCCCACAATGCTGTTAGAGTGGGAGTGCCAGGATTTTGACCCAGTGACAGTGAAGGAACGACGATATTGGGGGGGGGGGGGGAGCGATTCTCCCAAAAGTGCTGAATTGGTGGGAAAACTATTCTAGATCACAACTGAGTTCAAGTTCACACTTGAATCTCCCCACTCTGTGCACTGCAAAGGTCCCAATAATGAATCTCATTAAAAATCCGGGGGGGCAGGGCCTATTCGCGCCGGAGTCTGACAGTTCTGGAACTCTGCGCATGCGCAGTGGCCCCGATCTGTCAGTCTCCCTGTTGCTGGCCAGCTCGATCACTGGCCAGCCTGGGGCTCCCACAGTGCTGCTCCTCCAGCCCCCCCACCCCCCACAGCCCGATCACACCCCCCCCCCACAATAATTCCCGGGCCAATCCTGACACCACCCCCCCCCCCGCCTCGGAGTGCCCTGATGTCCATTACCCCCCCCCCCCCCACAGCAGTGGTGATCCCCCCCACCCCCCCTCACCCCGGCAGACCCCCCCGCTGACTCCCCCAGGGTCAGGCCCCCCCCACCCAGCCCAGGTAGACCAATCCCCAGCCCACCCCAATCACTGCCCTCTATTCCAGACCGATCCCAATGCAGCGGGACCCCCCACCCCACCGATCACCCTTAGGCCCCGGCCCAATAGGCCCCACCCCCTTTGCACTGCCCGATGCCCGGTGCCAAGGTGGGCATGGGCACTTTGCCCCTTGGGCAGTGCCAGTAGGCAGAGGCTGGTGCTGCCAGGGTGCCCATGACCACGGGACACCACCACCACCACCTGACCCCCTGGGGGTCCCGATTGCCCCCCCCTTCATTCCAGCAGGGTCTCCCGCTAGTATCCCGAACGTGGGGAGCTACGCTAAACCCCGCCGGAATGAAGTACTCCTGGCGGGGTGGGAGATTCAATCAGGACCGGCAAGTTCCTGATAATGACATTTAAAATACATTTTTAAAAGATTCAAATGACTTACCTGCCTTCCCGCCGGTTTCCAGCGTGGTCTGGACTCCGACTGTTCTCCGGCTCTGGGAGATGCACATGCGTTCCCGGCGCCTGCGCAAATCCCGGAACAAGGCCGGTGACGCACATCTCCCACGCCGACCTGCCAGAAAAGGTGTGGGTCGGGATGGGAGAATCGTCTCAATGCTGCCAAGTCAGGATGGTATGTGGCTTGGAGCGGAAATTGCCGGTAAATCTGGAATGTTCTTTCCTATAAACCTTCCCAGACCACAGATGAATTGTTTTGGGTTGTTGTCTTGAATGCCTTCCAACTGTGCCAGTGTAAATTTATCACAATGTAACTGACTTGCAAAATGTCTTGACGTGTGTGTTGGCCAGCTGGATCAATGATGGTGTCACCTTTCTTAATTTATCTCTAATTCCCACTGGTGCCTTTTAAAAGGTAACACGTTTTTATAGAACATCCTGTTAGCCATTACTTGCTAAAGAGATGGAGTGCAGATAAAAATGCTCTGACTGAACATAGTGTCTGAGTAAAGATAGAGGGACCGTATAGTTTTAATCAGACCGTTCTTTTTATCCTTATATCTTTCCAGACGAATTTATTGATCTATCCATATCACAAAATGTTGTAGTTTTATGTATGTTCTGTGTTATCCAGTGTTTTCTTTTTTGTAATTACCTTTCAACCCTGAATTGTTTGACTGAAGCTATTTTCCAACCATAATAATAGTTAATATTTTGCACTTCAGAACCTTATTGCTCAAGTTTTGGTTATTTCTTGAGGCTTTTGGTCTGATTCCAATCCTGATGAGGGTTAGTGTGGGACAGCTGGGGTATATCTTAATGGCAGTTAGAATCAGGTATTTACTATCTTTAGAAAATACTCAAAGTCATTATGGGACTTGCATCTTAATCACTATTTATACTGGTCTCGATATTAACCTTTAAACTCTCCTCGCACAGTGAAAGGGTGAAGGGCTACAGATTTGAATAAGGTGTAAATGCCCCAATATGCTGCAGATCCACCTGTCATCTTTGTTACAGTAAGAAGTCTCACAACACCAAGTTAAACTTTAACCTGGTGTTGTGAGACTTCTTACTGTGCTTACGCCAGTCCAACGCCGGCATCTCCACATCATCTTTGTTACAGCCATAGATATCTAAGTATGTGAGTATACTGCCTACAAGTGGTAGGGGGGCATTACTACCACATTTAAATCAGGTTCCCAAGGCCCAATTTAAAATCCACTGCCGCTGAACTGGTTTCCAGGTGTCAGAAAACTCGTTAGTGAAAGGGAGGTAGGAAGTGTTGACTCCATGAGGTAAGAGCCTTTCTTCAGAAGCCCAGTCCTTTGAACATGCCTTCAGCTTCTCCTCTTCTAATGGCCCTATCCAAACCTTCTCACTCACAATCTCCTGAATGATCAATTGCCAGAGTGGTCCAAGACCCCGAGACTGCCATCTCCTATTGCATGTGTTCCCTCCTCACATCCTTCCTACCTGCCCCAAAATACCATAAAGTTAAGTATTTCTTTGTTTTCACACTCTCGAGCTCATCTTAGAGATGAGAACCATCTTGTTGAGTTTGTGAATTTGGAATGACACCAATGGGATGTTTCTGCAGTCCCCATTGTAGTTTGACATTTTGTTACAGTTTCCGTTATGTGGAACCTATAACTTGCTCATTCCATTGACTTTGGGGGCGATGGGGTGGAGGAAAATTCTGATAGGTTTTTAATACAATCATTTTAATACATCAATTTTAAAATGCTTCTTCTAGTTTTAAATGGAGGATGGTTTAACCTATCATTCTTTCTTTTCTGCTTAGCACCAAAGTCATCAGAACCTTTCCAGAATTCCAGGAACGTAAATCATAAAAAAACATCAACCCAGGGCAACAAAAAACTTAAGCACCTTGCAACCCAGACAAAGCCTAACTCGAAATCAAACCCAAAGAATACGTTTTATACTCATTTCAGTGAAAAACTGCTCAACACACCTGATACCAGTTTGTCAAAAGAAAGCAGCAACTCTGACAAGACAAAGCCTTGCAATTCACCAGAGATATGGATTTGTGACACACGTTCATTATCAAATAAAGCTCCGGCAGTGAGATGTAAGAGCTGTGACGTACTGAGATATGGTGTTATACTGCAAAGCTGTAAAAGGATCCAATCAAATGGTAAATTGTCCATAGAATTCTGCCTGTCCTGTAAATACCAAGATGTTGAAGTTAATAGACACACCCTTTTAATTTAACCCTGCTGATGAATCAGTTTGGCAATATATATGTACATGTTATATTTATATATCATATATATGTGTATATATGTGCGTGTGATATCACCTCACTCTGGCAATGAGTCCAGAAGGTAGCAAGTCAATTATGGAAGTTTTTGAGAGAATTTGAAGGTTAGTTAGATAAGAGAAAGCAACAGCTGTGAGTTGAACTGCATCTGCCGGACAAGAGGTGAATCCTGTGCTGCCTGAAAGAGTTCATTTGCCAGGGTGTTTATGTTTATGATGTACGTATCTGGAGGATCTGGAGTTAGCAACAACAAACAAATGACAACTTGTAATTTATATGATGCCTTTCACACAGTAAAACATCCCAAGGCTCTTCACAGGGACATTAAGGGCGAGATTTTGTGGCCTCGCCCAAGTGAGACCGGAAATTCCCGCCCGAGATAAACGGACATTTCCGTTGTCTGCTCCTCGCCTGCTCCGATTCCGTGACGGGTAAGGTAGTAGAATTCCAGCGTTTGGCTCCAAAGATGAAACCGAGCAGCATAAGGAGATGTTAAGGGCAGATGGTCAGAAGCTGAGTTAAATTGTGAGGAGCCTGTTAAAGGAAGAAAGCAAGGTGGAAAGGAGGAGAGATTTAGGGAGAGAATTCTATGGCTGAAGGCATGAAAAGGTGACACAATTAAAATCGGGAACATCGAAGGGAATTGGAGGAGTGCCAACATCCGGGAAGGTTGTTGGGCTAGAGGAGATTACAGAGATATGGAGGAGGCAAAGACTTGGTGGGATTTGAAAGTGAGGAAGTGAAGCAACGAGAATATTGTTAGTGGTGTCAAATTCTGGGAGGAAATTCAGATCACAAAGAGACAAACCAAATACCAAAGATTGGGAAGCTGAACAGATGAATGGCAAATGGCATTTAGTGTAAACAATGCTGTGGAATTAGTAAAGATGAGTAAATTGTGGGAATGTATACTAAATGGATCTTGGCCACAGCAAAAAACACCAGAGATGGGGGGGGGAATTGGGTGTATTGATAGATAGCAACACTGGGCAAAGAGAACTAACTGGATCCTGAGATACACAGTCAGGGATAGAGCACATATCCCTGCAGGTAACAATGGGGTATGCATGCACTTGGTTATAGCTGTACCTGAAGTACTGTGTAAAGTCGCCATAGTACCAGTAAAGTTGCTATAGTCCCAGATGACCCCCCCTTTGATGGGGAAATCTGACTTGTGGTGATTTAACCTGAGGATCACCACACCTCAGGCAAGGGGCAAGATTGAAAAGGTGAGCTTTCATGAATGACCTCAGCTGGTACAGCCATCCAACCAACTAAGCTAACCGACCTCATAGTTACAGATGACCATAGGCCCTTTGAGGAGACTCCCAAATCCATAATGGCTGCTAAATCTCATGAGAGGCCAAAAACAGGATTTGCGCTGGCGAGATCTCAGAATTAGATCTTCCCCATCCTCCGCTGGTGACATAATCAGGTTCACACCCAGGAAGGACATGAGCCTGATTTGCATAGATTAACATCACATTATCAGGCTTGGCATCACTACTTCCACTCTCATCCCAACTTCCCACCCAGCCAGCATGACGTTACACCGGCATGAATTACTACCGGTTTTAAAAAACAGAAACTGGTTGAGATGACCACGCTGGGGGTGCACAAGTACTATAGCACTCAGGTAGTGAGGGACATGCCCAGGCATTGCCCCCTGGCACTCTCCTTGGTACTGCCCCATGGCACTGAGGTTACCTTTATCCATGCCCTTCTGTGACTGAGGGGGGGGGGTCCTTTTATCCATGGGTGGGTTGCCTTTCTGTGTGGGGGGGGGGGGGGGCTCTCAATGCCCATGGGGGGAGAGAGAATTCCCTGTGTCCATGGGGGTTTCAATGTCTTTTAGCGGGGGAGCTTTTATTTAAATTGGAGATCGGGACACCCTGTAAAAAGCACGCCCCAATCACAGGATTCCTGGCGTTGCTGGCTTTCGTAGGCCCCACCCCTCCAGCTGACTGTGTGAATTTTGCTTCCCTGTTGAAATTCATAGAATCATAGAAACCCTACAGTGCAGAAGGAGGCCATTCGGCCCATCGAGTCTGCACCGACCACAATCCCACCCAGGCCCTACCCCCACATATTTACCCGCTAATCCCTCTAACCTATGCATCCCAGGACTCTAAGGGGCAATTTTTAACCTGGCCAATCAACCTAACCCGCACATCTTTGGACTGTGGGAGGAAACCAGAGCACCCGGAGGAAACCCACGCAGACACGAGGAGAATGTGCAAACTCCACACAGACAGTGACCCGAGCCGGGAATCGAACCTGGCACCCTGGAGCTGTGAAGCAGCAGTGCTGACCACTGTGCTACCGTGCCGCCCTTTGCCTGAAATTGCTGAGTGCTGTTTAATATGGTGAGAAAAGTCGGCTGTTCAGCCTGCAAGCTTCACACTGGTTTTGGTGGAATTTAGTGGAATTCTTTGAGAACATTACATGTGCAGTGGACAATGGGGAACCTGTGGATGTGGTGTATTTCGATTTCCAGAAGGCATTTGACAAGGTGCCGCACCAAAGATTACTACAAAAGATAAAGGTGCACGGTGTTACGGGTAATGTATTAGCATGGATAGAGGATTGGTTAACTAAGAGAAAGCAAAGAGTGGGGGTAAATGGGTGTTTTTCTGGTTGGCGATCAGTGACTAGTGGTGTACCTCAGGGATCAATGTTAGGACCGCAATTGTTTACGATTTACATAGATGATTTGGAGTTGGGGACCAAGTGTAGTGTGTAAACATTTGCAGATGACACTAAGATGGGTGGAAGAGCAAAATGTGCAGAGGACGCTGAAAGTCTGTAAAGGGATATAGATAGTCTAAGTGAGTGGGCAAGAGTCTGACAGATGGAGTACAATGTTGGTAAATGTGAGGTCATCCATTTTGATAGGAATAACAGCAAAATGGAATATTATTTAAATGGTAAAAAATTGCAGCATGCTGCTGTGCAGAGGGACCTGGGTGTCCTTGTGCAGGAATCTCAAGGAGTTGGTTAGCAGGTGCAGCAGGTAATTAAGAAGGCAAATGGAATTTTGTCCTTCATTGCTGGAGGGATGGAGTTTAAAAACAGTGAGGTTATGTTGCAACTGTATAAGGTGCTGGTGAGGCCACACCTGGAGTACTGTGTACAGTTTTGGTCTCCTTACTAGAGGAAGGATATACTGGCACTGGAGGGGGTGCAGAGGAGATTCACTAGGTTGATTTCGTAGTTGAGAGGGTTGGCTTATGAGGAGAAACTGAGTAGACGGGGGCTATACTCATTGGAATTCAAAAGAATGAGGGGAGATCTTATAGAAAGATATAAGATTATGAAAGGAATAGATAAGATAGAAGCAGGGAAGTTGTTTCCACTAGTGGGTAAAACTAGAATTAGGGGCATAGCCTCAAAATAAGGGGAAGCAGATTTAGGACTGAGTTGAGGAGGAACTTCTTCACACAAAGGGTTGTGAATCTGTGGAATTCCCTGCCCAGTGAAGCAGTTGAGGCTACCTCATTGAATGTTTTTAAGGCAAGGATAGATAAATTTTTGAACAGTAAAGGAATTAAGGGTGACGGTGAGCGGGTGGGTAAGTGGAGCTGATTCCACAAAAAGGTCAGCCATGATCTTATTGAATGGCAGAGCAGGCTCAAGGGGCCAGATAGTCTACTCCTGCTCCTAGTTCTTATGTTCTTATGGGTTTTCCCGCCTAACCCAACTCTCTGTGTATTTTGGGGAAGTTTCCAGCCACTGGAAGAGCAAATCTCTGACATGTCGCTTAATCTGAACAAGTGGTGGCGGGGTGGGGGGGAGGGGGGGGGGGGCGGTGGTGGCGGCGATATGGAGTCGGTGAAGAAGAATACTTGAGGGCAGATTCACAGATAGAGATTAAGTCGAAGAATTCAAACAGGAAGGGTCATGGAATCCATCTCTTAGATCTGGACAAATCTTATTGAAAGCCAAATCTTTGCATAAGGAATCGGAAATCTGAACATGGATGGAATGCTAAGATAGTGATAGCCTTACATTGGTAGTTGAGTATATGAAAATCATTGTCAACTTTCTGAATAAACCGACTGAACTCATGATTTATTTACAGAAATGAGCACCGACAGAAGAAGAAATACCAACCCATGCAGGTTGGAAAGCGATAGGGTAACAGCCCCTCAGATTCCCAGTGTAACAGAGATGTCCGCATCCTTGGCGATCTACTCCTCTCATATGAATGATGTGATTTGCTCTGTCCCACAAACGTACAGTTATATTTTACCCACTAGTACTGAAGAGAGAATGACAATGGAATTTCTTCCAACTGGCACAGAATGTGCAACCATTCTCCAACCCACTGAAATAAACACAACTGTTCCATTGCCATCTGTGTCCATTAGAATTAAACCTAATAAAAAATGGTTTCATGCTACATTACCTTCTGCAAAGTCAACACTACAGGATGTCAACAAAGAACACAATTTCTTAGATCCAGGTGCGTGAAATTCTATTTCATGGCTCGGCTTGGTTTCTATTTGATAGCGATTATTTATTAATTTATTTTGGCCAGAATTATTCGACCTCGCCCGGGGATGGGATTATCCGTTCCCGCTGCTGTGAAGGGAGATTTGGTTGAGTGCCAAATTCTCCACTCCCGCTGGTAGTGGTAGCGGGGCGTGTGAGACCGGAGAATTCCGGCCTTTGTCATTTTATACGACTTTTTTATTAAACTGTAGCTTAGCGGTTGCTCTTTAAGTGCTATTGCTTGCCATCTGGGGAAATGGAAAGAGGAGAAGCTATGGTAACATTTCGAGTTGATCTGCCTAACCAGTTTCCAAGATAGCAAGCAACCACATGTCCACTGAGACTTCTATTAATTTTTCATTTCATTTCAGAATTGAAATTTTACAGTATTCATATAAAACTTGTGGCTCTGCCATGCTTAAACCATAAAAACAGCTTTGTTGACCAAATTCAGCAAATGCTACCAGCTGCCTTCATCGTGTTGAGAAATGTATCTAAATATTGCAGTTCTGTTTTGGATTATAAGTAATAAAAATTCTGTCAACAGTTGCTACTCTTTACTCTGAATGTTGACACCCCTCCTCTTGCTGAACAAAATAGGGCACGCAGGAAGATTAAATGGGGACAGGTTACTTGCCTCCCTGTTTACATCATGTTCACGCCCCCACTGTCAATGTTCTCCTGGGTTCTGAGAGATGGTGGAAATGTTTGCTACAAGGATGCAAGGACCTCAGAAAATTGGAAAAATTGGAATCATAGGAACAGAAAGAAGTAGGCAAATTCAGCCCTTTGAGCCTGCTCCACCATTCAATCCGATCATGGCTGATCGTTCCCTGGTCTCAAATCCACCTCCCTGCCTGTTCCCCATATCCCTTTCACCCGTTTTTTATTAGAAATATGTCTATCCCTTTCTTGAAACCATTCAACGATTCAGACTCCACCGTGCTATGGGGCAGCAAGTTCCACAAATTCACAACCCACTGCGAGAAGTAGTTCCTCCTCATCTCAGTTTTAAATATATCTCTCAACTTACACCTGTGACCTCTTGTTCCTATGATGCAAATTGGACACTGATACAAAGAACACTGATACGATGCTTTAACAAGCAGTACTATGTGTAACGCTCCCAATTAAACCTGGAAGCAAAGCACGTTTGGGGTGAGAATCTGTCCAGAAACTAAATTTCCTTTTATCTTTGGTTATGGTTTCCTTGTGGAATAGAAGTACTCCTCAACATTCCGATTCTCTCACTGGGTTGATGCATTACCTTTCAACTGCTTCCACTGAGTTTTTGGCTTTTGCCTACAACTATATTAATTTAGGATCCACAAAGAAATTTTGGACCTTCCCTGGTCTGATTTACGCTCTCCCCAAGTCAAATGCCCTGCCGACACTCACTGCTTTGTCTCAAAAATAAATGATAATTAACTGAGGGATTTGCTGGAGACCATTTGTGCTGTAATGTAACAAGGGGTCAGTGTTAGCAGAAGAAAGTTGGCAGGAATAAGAATGGAAAAGTAAATTCAAGTTAATTCACATGCTACAGATTGAAATAAGACTGATCAGAAGCCGGGCACAGGGTCATTTGGACTCGAAAGGTTAACTTGGTTTCTCTCTCCACAGATGCTGCCAGACCTGCTGAGGTTTTCCAGCATTTTTCTGTTTTTTGTGTTTTTATGTTGCAGGTTAAATACAAGTACTGTTTCACCTTTCGAGCTCCAGTAGAACTTTGTGCCACAAGAGAGCCATTTATTAAGTGTTCAAATCTCTGAGGTTCTTTCCAAAGTAAAATCCTGTTGTGTGTATAACTTTGATGTTGGCTATGGAAATTTTAAAAGAATTGACATCTCTGTAAAGAAGGGTGTGGAACAAATGGGAATCAAATCAAAATCTTTGATTAAATACTCTGAATCTCTGAATACAGGCTGCCAGAAGAGAAATAAAGTAGTGTAATAATTGACTGATCGGATTGGAGCTGAGATAACATTGAGAAACAATTAGAATCTAAAATTTACAACTTCATCACCCTCTCTTACTTTGTAATTTTTGACAAGCCCTATGAAACTGTTACCTAACCTGGACTCTGGAAATAATAATTTTTTGTTTGTGATTTATGAATTTACTGAAATAATAAGAATTTTCCCATCTATATGCAGATGAACCTGTAGCAAAAAAAGTCTGCAGAATCCAAGAATCGCCGGCCTCCATTTCTTTCCTGCGAGTTTTTGACCCACCTCCTATCTACACGACAAGCAGTTCTGCAGCACTACTTATGTATAATGTCCATGCGTCAACCAGGTCAGACATGACCACAACAGCATTCTCTGGCAAACCATTTCCATTCTTTCCTTTCCTCTTTGGATGCTCTAACAAAACAGGCAACAATAGTATTAATTCTGGAATGTTTGCGTCCTCTGGCACTTTCCCTTCTGCCTTTGGATGGAAAGGCCCAGCTTTAACTAGTCTCACAATCAAGACTGGAGTGGCTAAAACTACGGGGAAACCATCATCATTTCCACTGACTGGTATGCTCAGCACTGTGAAGGTTCTGATAATTTTGTGACAAGTAGCTTTCCTTAAAGACTTTGGATAAGAATTTTTGTGTGGTCTCTGTCGATCACTGTCTTAACTTTGGCATAAGGTCAGAAAAAGCTCAGAAAGACCTAGAAATAGGACTTTCCAGTAATGAATCTGACAGACAACCTTGTGGGTGAAATTCAGTTTAAAGTTTATTTACTATTGTCACAAGTAGGCTCACATAAACACTGCAATGAAGTTACTGTGAAAATCCCCCAGTTGCCACACTCCGACGCCTGTTCGGATACACTGAGGGAGAATTTAGCATGGCCCGTGCACCTAACCAGCACACCTTTCAGACTGTGAGAGGAAACCAGAGCACCCGGAGGAAACCCATGCAGACACGGGGAGAACGTGCAGACTCTGCACAGACAGTGACCCAAGCTGAGAAGTGAACCCGGGTCCCTGGCGCTGTGAGACAATTAGATTTTAGCAAAAGAAAATTGTCTTTTTCTTTCAATTGACTGGAAGAACTTTACTTCACGTGTGTTTTGTTTCTTTGTTTCCACCAGAAATTATGTTCCATTCTGTAAATCATAATGGCTTAAACTTACATACCAAACTGAAAGTGGCTGTCCAAGTCATGCCCATTTATTAGGCTCACCAGCCCTAATTCTAATTTTTGGGGAAACCATTTCAAGTTACCAGCATGCCAGGTAGACTTAACAGAGCAGGGCTCTCCTCCCTTCCCTACCTCCCACTTACTGAGAATAGGCTTTGTGTGTCTTGGAGCAACTCCACTGCCTGAATATGCCTTAGGACCATTTGAGGATCCAAGCCAAAGCTGTCTGATGGATGAAAGTTCCCTGCCTGCTAAGTAAATCCCTGAATCTAGTCAGTAGCTTCTTTTCTTTCCATTACTGCAACAGAAAATGAGGAATTTCAGTTGTAGTAAAATCAGTATGGTACAAAAAGTAGTATTTGTTGCTACATATCTTCGCAGAACAAAGATGTGTGGTTATGCTTTGAGAAAAATATTCCACTAGACTTTCCTCTTTCATATTTATTTTATGATGAACTTTAGAAAATGCCCTCTTTTAACAAAAGGAAATAAAGTCTACAGAAACCATCATATGACTTCCTCTTAGAAAAAAAACTCTCTCCAGACTAAAAGTGTTCCCATAAAGCATACATTTACTTCCAACTGGATTTTAAAGAAATATCTTAACGAATTGGAATTGATAAGACACAGTTTAGGCAAGTCACAAAAAGCAAAATATACCCTTATTCAACAAAGGGAGTAAATATAAGTCCCAACAACTACAAGCCAGTCAGTTTAACGTCAGTGGTGGGGAGGCTTCTGGAAAATTCAGGACAAAATGAATAATCACTTGGGTGAATGCAGGTTAATTAAGGAAAGCCAGTATGGATTTGTTCAGGGCAAATTGTGTTTAACTTACTTGCTGGAGTTTTATTGATAAGATAAGAGCAGGTGAGGGCAATGCTGTTGATGGTGTACATGGGTTTCCAAAAGGCATTTGATAAAATGCTGCACCACAGACCTTCAAAGTCTGCTTGCAAAGAGCAAAGTTATAATTTATGGAATAAAAGATGTGGTAGCAAATGGACACAAAATTGGCTGAGTGACAGGAAACAGAAATTAGTGGTTAATATATTTTTTGGATTGGAAGAAGGTTTGTATTGGAGTTTCCCAGGGATCGGTGCTCGTTCTGATATATATTAATGAGTTAGAGCTTAGTGTACAAGGTACTATTGCAAACTTTGCAGATGATCCAAAATTCAGAAGCATTGTGAACAGTGAGGAAGAAAGGGTAGAACTTGAACAAGACGCAGACAGGTTGGTGGAATTGGCAGACAAATGATAGATAAAATATAATGTGGAGAAGTGTGAGGTGAATCATTTTGATAGGAGGAATGCAAACAGACAATATAAATTAAATGATACAATTCTAAAGGGTGTATAGAAGCAGAGGGACCTGGTACATAAGTCATTGAAGGTGACAGTACAGGTCAGGAAAGTGTTTCATCAAGCTTGGAATATCCTTGGCTTTATTAAAGCAGAGAGGAAATGTTAAAAGTGTATAGAACACTGGTTCAGCCTCAACCGAGCTATTGTGGTATTGTGTTTATTTCTGGATGTCATACTTTAGGAAAGATGTGGAGGCATTAGGAAGAGTTCAGAAAGATCACCAAAAATGGTTCCAGTCTGAGGGAACATCAGGTACGTAGATAGATCGAAGAAGTTGGGATTATTTTCCTTGGTGAAGAGAAGGTTGAGAGGTGATTTGATAGAGATGTACAAAATCATGATGGGTCTGGACAGAATTGCTAGGGAGAAACTGTTTGGAGTTTGGAGGTAATTGGAGGAGAAGACCAAGATATCGCAGAGGGAGCATCCCTTTGCAATTCTGAATGGGAAAGGGAGTGGAAGATGGGTTTAGTGGTGGCATCAAGCTGGAGGTGGCGGAAATGGCCAAGGACGATCTGTTTGTTGACTATGGAGACCGGTGAGTTCGAAGGCAAGGACAGGGGTTCTATCATGGTTCTGAGAGGGAGAGGAAATGGAACACACATACTTGAAGGCTCTGCCATCCACAGTGGAAGGGAATCTTTGATCAAGGAAAAAAGAACATGAGATGCAAAGCAATGGAATCACTGCTTAAAGCATTACATTGTCCATAGCTACTTTATTTTGATACATACATTTTCTTGCACTTTATCTGTTTCAATATTTTTGAATTTCCTATTTCCCATACATTTATATTGATAATGCATTTCTGCAATGAGGTGCTTTTTACACTTTAACTGCTATTTTCCTGAGTTATTCAGTGAGGGCTAGATTTTCCTGGCACCTCTGTTAAAACACAGTAAATATACACATTGATCAATTGCGATTGACAAAAGGTCTTGAGAAATATTATAGCAGAGCTAACTAATGAGCAGCTTTGAAGGGCAGCACACTGGCTTTTTATATCCCCTTTAAAACAGAACTTACTACATGAAGTAGTCAGTGTTTTTTGGGCTATGGTTATGTTCAAGTGCTTCGTGGACCACTTATTTATTTTGAAATTGCTTATTATTTTGTCCTGGTCATTACTGTTATGAAATTTACTGACGTTCCTGTGGCATGCATCCATCGCACATTCATTTCAGACTCCCAAATGGAAAATCGGTGTAAATGTCATTGATGGGAAACATTTAATGCGATCTGTGCTATTCAAAGCTAAACACTGATTTGCATAAGGATTGGGAGTATGCAGTGGTTAGGCTAAATAACCCAGATTCTAATAAACCACGGTTGGTCAAGGTTTTTGGACTCAAAGTTGCAACATTGATATTGAATTCTGTGTAGTTTTTTATACATCACAAATATAATTTCCCATTAATTAATTATTAAACATTGACCAGTAGAATTGTATTTTTAAGAATAAAATTGTTTAATCAGTATGAATATAATCTCACACCAATGAACAAGTTATATGTCCTCATCATTTACACTAAGCCAGTGAGAGAAAGAAAAACATCATGCAACTTCCATAAAATCCACAGGTTATATAACCCTCTACAAACTGTAATCTCAGCCCAACAGATGAGATTTTAACCCAAGTTTATTTATTAGTGTCACAAGTAGGCTTACATTAACACTGCAATGAAGTTACTGTGAAAATCCCCTAGTCGCCACATTCCGGCGCCTGTTCGGGTACACTGAGGAAGAATTTAGCATGGTCAATGCATCTAACAGCACATCTTTCGGACTGTGGGAGGAAACTGGAGCACCCGCAGGAAACCAACGCAGACACGGGGAGGACGAGCAGACTGCAGACAGTGACCCAAGCAGGGAATTGAACCCCGGTCCCTGGCACTGTGAGGCAGCAGTGCTAACCACAAATTGACCAATGTGATTATTGCCATTTAACCATTCCTACAAATCTATTGCTCCTTATATAATACTACAATTACAAAAGAACCACCATAATGCCTGATTGACAGCTCTGATCAATGTTGTCCATTTCTAGTAAACATTTGGCACTTCACAAGGATTGTTTACAACTCAATTAATGTAGTTTGTTTGGCATTCCTTTAATAGATGAATAGTTTTTTTAAAATTCTGCTAATGTTATGGCAGAAGACTGGAAAAAACTTCCAATTTAACGTTTTAGAAAATCTAATCTGTTGGATTTTTTTGTAATATATATTCATAATACATTTCAAGAATACTGGAAAATAGAGAAATTACTGCCATCATAAAATCAGATAAATACATTATCTGATGTATTTTCAAATAATAGTGCGAGCTTGTTTTTACCTATAAAAAGTTTTGCAAACTTTGTTTCAGATCTTTTTTTCTAATTCTAATCTTTTTCTCATACTGGCATTGCTGACTTGCTTTATTATTGACCTTTCATGAATCAGTTTTAAAACCTTACTCTTTTTATTTTTAAAAATCTTCCTTCTCATCACATTATTTCTGTTGGAGTCATTGACTCAAATCTCGATAAGGCTGGACCCTTCTTCAGAAACTAAAGTTAATAATCCTGACTTGAGTTTACACTGAGTAGATTTGACTATTGGGTTCCCTTATTTGTCGATGGATTAAGAGTTAGATCTACCCACAAAACCTGCAGAGTAATGCAGAATTGTCAATGGTTGAATCGGTAATATATGCCAATGTGCTTAACTAGCATCTTTTTATGTTACAGAGCTATAAGTGAAATTAAATGGTGAACAAAACACATTTCGACTTTATCAAATGGCTCCTAGAAAGGAACAGGATGTGCTTGATATTGAAGTGATTTGATGCATCATTACAGCAACATTTTAGAATTTACCTGTCTAAAAGTCTTCTGTCTACATTCACTGTAGAAATCATGTCTGAAATAAACTTGGTTGCAACTCAGTTTTTGGGTGGAATTCATGGTGCTAACGGCAGTTAAACTGCCAATGTCACCTAAAGGCCAGAGATAGCTACTGCAGGAATTGCAACATTTCCAAAGGTACTGTAGCAGGTTCTTCCCTGAGGTCAAGGATAATGAGATAGAGGAGATGGTGCAATTTTGCACGTGATTAGATCTGACCTTTATGTATTTGCTGACGTGAAATTTGGCATATAAGTTTCATTTTACTTTTGCAGTTTGAAACAATCTTAAATGCACTCTCCTCCCGCCCACAGCTTCAGCAATGATTAAGCTACCTTGTTGATCATTAACCCCGATGTAATTGTATACTGATGGTGATACCATTAGACACTATTCATATTTTGTCCTTGTAGAATATTAACTCATTAACTCAATATTTGGTCTGTCGATTGCCACCCGGGCATCGCTGGCCTTGGTTAAGGTTTTATTGGGAAAGAGGTGATCAAAACATTAAAGTTTCATCGATGTCCAAGTTTTATAAATGTCCATACAAAAGTTGGAGAAACATCTTCCAGCCATGAGCTAAAAGACCTCTGTGCCAACCCCACCCGTTTCACTGGCAATTGTCTTAAATTTTAAATTGTGTTGCTAGAGAGGGAGAGAGTGATGCAGGCGTTGATCTTCGGGGAAGGGGGTGATTCTAGCTTTGATCGCGGGCGGGGGGTTGGGGTGGAAGCTCCCGAGACCTCTGTGGTGGGATGCAGGGAAAAAATTTTTTGCCTCTGATCGGAGTGCCTTTTAAAATTGGTGCCCTGATCTCTGTGCAGACGGGCTATACCTGCGTGTTTAGGCCCCACCCCTCAACATGGTGGCGTGAAACAACCCCCTATTTTTTTGACTAAGTGCCATAAGATCTGGCAAGAAAACCTGCCTGTTTTTTTCTGAAGAGAAGCATGTCAGTTTTCCTTGACCCTTTGCCATTTTTTGGTAAGGTTCTGTGCCATGTCCTGGGATTCCAGAACTGGGTAACTGTGGGAACCTGGGTGGAGTGGGGAGGTGAGGCTCAGAGGAGATGGCAGAGGCTGGTTGGGAGCATTGGAGGAGGGGAGGGAGCACCTGCAGGGACCTGACCCTTTTGGGGGAGCAGAGGTAGATGGTGTCTCGAGGTCAAAAGGTGGTTGCTGATTGAGGTGTCCACAGCGTCCCCCAGCTTCTCACCCAAAGCCAACATTTTGGGCTTTTCCTTGCCCTTGAACTCCTCTTGCCAGCCTGATAATTGAGGCTGGATGGGAAACTGCCCATAATTGCTGATTAAGGGCCTCAGTTAGGGCAAAGGCTGACTGGCCTAGGCCCTGCCCATCCCAGCAAAAAATAACAAAGGTCAGGGTGGGTGCAAGTCAGGTGTATAGACCAAGTGAAGAATTTTATTGCGACCCACCCCCACCTTCTGCCTCATGTCCCTTTTCTTAAGAAATAACATAAGAAATCAGAGCAGGAGTAGGCCTTATTGCCCCTCAAACTTGCTCCATATTCAATGAGATTACAATTAACCTTTGACCTCAATTCAATTTTCCCATTCAATCCCCAAATACCTTGGGAGCGATCTTGAGCCCACGGTCTCCGTCTGCAAGATCCAGCGAAACCGGAAATCCCGAATCTCGCCAGCGAAACCAGCTGCCCCTCACCGACATAATAATGGCGAGAACCTCATTTACATTCATTTAAATAAATGTTGTCATTAACCGCTCCCCCCCCTTGCCAGATCTTCCCCCCTCACTAAATTTTCATACCTCGCCAACACTTGAAACACTTACAAGAGTGACTTAGTACATTGCCGAAGCAGAGAGAATCGCTCGAACTTTAACATGGCACAAAACGGGGGATGGTGTAAGATCAACCATCCACTCTTGGCCCAATCCAACTTCCTTTTCCACTGAGGAACGTGCCCTTCAGGAAATGGTCAGGCCCACATGCCGATCTAGTCTGAGTGACATGTCACTCCAGTCCCATGCTATCTACTTCACTCCTAATAACCGCCTACAAAAAAAACGATAGGTAATAAATACTGCCTCACCTAAAAAACAAAAAATAGTTCCTTGGGCAATGTAGATTAAATATTTATTTTTATTTCAGATCTTGCCATACAATGACACTGCCGGTTATATGGGTGTATTTTAAGTTTATTCATTACAGAATTATAACCAGACGACAGGATGATTGCACAGAAGTACTCAATGAATTGAAATAGCATATATTGTGTGTTTCATATATTATTTACAGCAGAACAGGTAAAGGCATTCCATATCAGGGATTGTGGTATGTTTGAAACCAAAATTTGATGCAATTTGAAGTTTAATTCTAAAATGGGTTTAATAGACCAGTCCCATGCCTCACATCACCAGCACAATAACCAGATGAGAGTGGATAACTATGTTGGCATGGCACTTTGCTGTAACAAATTTACTTCAGTATTTTGCATGAAGAAGGACTTGCTTTTATAACACACTTTTCCCAGCCATCAGATGTCTCAAAGTGCTTTACAGCCAATGAAGTACTTTCAAAGTGCAGATATTGTTGTAATGTAGGAAACACAACAGTCAATTTGCAACAGAAAATGTTCACAAACCGCAACTTGATAACGAGTGGATGTCTTTGGGATGTTGATAGAGAGATAAATATTGGCCAGGACACCAGGGAGAACGACCTTGCTCTTTTATTGAAATCTTATACATTCACCCAAGCAGACAGAACATTTAAAATGTCTTGTATGAAAAGGCAGTGCCTCCAACAGCACGCTCTCAATGCTCAAACATTGGAGTGGGGCTTGAACTCAGACCTTTACAACTCAAGAGGCAAGAGTGCGATCAGCTGACACTACACAGTGCAACTTCAAATGACTTTGCCTTGGAGCCTGCACCAAAAGTGATTGGTTTAATTCAGGAGGAAACTTGCAATTTTCCATGTGAGAACAAACTCTGAAGCTGGTCAGTGTCCAATCAAACTCCATCCTCAGGGTTGTCAACCTTGCTCTGTAATGATTGGAGCAGAGTGTCTGATTAATGTCACTTGATGGTTCTTCAGATGACTGATTACAACAATTCCAGCACTTTTGTTTTGACAGAAAGTGTTAGGCGCTGATTTTCAACTTCACTGTCATGGCAGTAACCCGGCAGGGCAGATCACTGACGGTTGTAGAATCCAATTGAACAGGTTAATGCCCAAGCAAAGAAATTAAGAGTTATTCCAGGATCTTAGGGAGAGAGGTGCTGGTGATCAGTCACTGGAAAAGGAAAGATGAGCAATAGGGTCCTCTATATCTATTTTCATTCATTTAAAAGGTGCACAGGTTGATGATGCAAATGACATCAGCTGATCGCATCATCATTCGCTTATTATTTCATCACAGTGAAAATAGCGCATGGCTCATTTACATACCCAGAGCAAAAGAAATGGGGTTAGCGATACTTATTCATGGCACTTAATTACAATGCATTAAAGAAAGGCATGAAATATATTTCAGTAGGAAATGATCGAAGCTCAAATTCACCAATGTATGAAGTCAGGTTTGTTCAATGGCACAGTGTCTTTCAACTAGAAGAAGAGCGTTTTGAAGGACCTCTTCCTTTGAAACACTGGCATCAACTACAACACAAGCTGGATTCTCCATTCTTCTGTAAACTGCTTCCACCCTAGTGTCAAAAGATTAGAAACATATTTGTAAAATGATTAAAACAGTTCTTGGCACAAACCATACAATTTGTTGGAGGTGATAAATTCCTGAAGTTTCAGTGTTATGATCTGATGGCTTTTGTGACAATTAATGTGGTTCTTAGTTTCATCTTCAGTACTTAAAGTTAGCATCTAAATTACTTCAAGTGACTCGAGACTACTTTACTGAATCACTATAAAGATAATGGGTGTTCTTCTGGTCTCCTGTGAGGTTACTGCAGAGCAGGTAAATAAGGCGTGCTTTATAAATCAGCAGTGCATTTTTAATAAATCATGACAAATGAAATTAGCTGGTATAGGCACAAGGGTTGAGCTTCTCTGCTTTAACATTTCATGATGAGCTGTTCCATAAGCGTAAGCATGAATTATCTCTTCATATATTTTAGGGGCATAGGTTTAAGGAGCAAGGGGCAAGGTTTAAAGGAGATGTACGAGGCAAGTTTTTTACACAGAGGGTGGTGGGTGCCTGGAACTCGCTGCCAGGGGAGGTAGTGGAAGCAAATACGATAGTGACTTTTCAGGGGCGTCTGGACAAATACATGAATAGGATGGAAATAGAGGGATATGGTTCCGGAAGGGTAGGGGGTTTTAGTTTGGTCGGGGCAGCATGGTCGGTGCAGGCTTGGAGAGACAAAGGGCCTGTGCTGCAAATTTCTTTGTTCTTTATAATCTCTTTCTGCGTCGCCCACAAGTGCTTGAAGTGCATTTTTTGATTTTCTCCAAGAGAATAGATCCAGTCCCAGCTGTTGCTTACTGACATCCAACCCCTTTTACTGTTGGACTTGAGGGTCCAACACTGAGCTGCTGCTCCAGTCTCCTACGTGTTGAGCTACCGGTCCCCAACAGCACTCTGGACCTATCCCAATTGCAGAAACAGTTCACTGAGAAAGCAAACAGGAATCCACAATTATCACAACATATATTTCACATAACATTGCCCCAACACAAAGCTGGGAAGTGAACACTTAACAGGAAGGAAATGAATTGTAAAAGGGGAACGAGTCACAAAAGCAGAGAATACATGTTGCTGGGAAAGAATGTGATGGAAGGGTTCAAAAACAAGGAAAGGAATTTTGGAAATTCGTTGTTCACTAATAAATTATAAATTGGAAAATAGATGCTGATTCAAAGAGGGATCATTTTCTTGGCCAAAAAGGATGGGTTTTAGAAAACATAAACATGTGGGGAGACAGCTAATGCACTTTTCTGGAAAGACCCAAAGTAAATAAGCCAAAGATGCCTGCCCTGTCTCCTTAGTTTTAAGTAGTTTTAAAGCTGCCTTACTTTTGTCGAAATAAACTGTTTGCTTCCAGCTCAATTTCTTCCTTTGTTCTCATCTCTCCTCTTTGTTCTAAACGACGGACTCTCTCCTCTGCATCGAGCGTGAGCAACAGCACCAAGTCTGGTTGAACTAGATCCTGGGGCCACAGGTACAATTCATGGTGTGGGGGTGGTAGGTTCTCCACCTTTCCACTGACTTCCGTTGCAATTGCATATGCTGCAGTGCTGTGCCAGAATCTAGAATGTAACACAACACACTCAAATCTCTATAAAGACAGATAGTATTACAAACAGTGAGATGAGTTTGGTAACCTGGAAGAAAACTTGACAATAATTTTTGAAATGTCTTAATGTAACAAAACTCCCCCCCCAACCCCCCCCCCCCCCCCGCCCCTGACCCCCCCGCACCCCCCTGCCCTCTGCCCTCCCTCCCCCCTCCCCTCCCCAGAGGTTGTTGGGAAGATAGGGGAGGTGAATGGGCGATAGGCCTGCCTCTGTGCACAAGCCTGTTTTATTAAGCTAATTATACACTGGTTGGAAGCAATGTACATTCATATGTAGGGACATGTCCTCAGCAAGCAGAAGGAACATGTCCAGGCATTGTGCCTTTTTTTAACTAAACAAAAGCATGCGGGACAATAGCACCCTGTGCATTCTCCATGGCAACTCTTTGACTCATCAAAGTTAACGTGTCAACCAATCGGCACCTGTTTCCCATGCAATATAAATTGTTGCTCCTTTTGAAATGATGAGTGCAAGATGAAAAGCTCCGACAACATGTCTCTTGCTTTCAGCGATACTCACATTCTGTCCTACCAAGCAAGTACTTCATAGCAGCTTGCTGGAGCAATAAATTAGCTTTTTGGACTGCAACAGTACATTATGGCAAAAATGTTCTGACAAAATTAGGTGTATGGGGGCCTGCTCTCTTTGGTGACACATCACGGTTGTTATTACATTCATTTGTCCAGGCAAAATACCAGGGCTGCTTTGAACATGCATGGAACAGTGCATCCCAAAGTGTTATTGGTTAACATGAAGATGGGCTGCACTATCTATAACTAATGATGACCATGCAATTAGTTGCTGTCTCAATGCTGCAACTCCGTTATGAAAGCAGCTTTAAGCTTGTGGATTTTGAAGCAATATCCTTTAGTTCCTGTGTTTACAGTAATTCTTCATTTTTTAAAAATTTGTGGTATTTGTCCTTCTGCACTAACCCTCGGTACGGGATCACATTATAAACTGCCTTTCTTTCCAGCAGTATATCGATTTACTATAGCTGTAATGATACTGATAACTAAATGTGCTTAAGAACTTAACTAATTTTTGTTGAAAGTTATAAATTCATCAGTTTAACTGGAGATCCACATTATTATAAATTGTTAGTTTTTCACTGGGCACCATTGAAAGTTACATGCCAAAGCATCATCAATGTTTATATCTGAAAGTTATATGTCAGAGGACCATTTGTGCAGACCGAGGGGAGTTACACGCCAATAGATCATCTTTGAAAGCCAGGTATGTTATTCACTGAGGATGAAACACTATACTTACCGATCAATAATTACTGGAGACTTTTCTGATGCGCTTGCTATGGTGGAAGCAGTAATGTAATTGCCCAAAGCATAAAAAGCTCGTCGAATGGGAGGTGGCTTTGCGTCAAACGTTTTTCTCAAGTGGCCAATGCAGTCCGGTGGGGACTTCAGAAGTGTGGCTTGAATCGATTTTCTTAAGGCCTCAGTCAAAGTACTTTTTCCTACAGATAAATACAAAGGGTTAAAAGTCATGCCAATAACACATCATAGAGCAGTTCTTTTTAGATGTCAATTATTGGCTTAAAATGCACAGGCTATGTGTAACCAGAGCACTGAGCAAGGGAAATATATGGGGGGCAATTCGCCCAAAAAAATTCTTAGTGTCAAATTCAGGTAAAACTGGAGTAAATCACGCTGGGTTTTTTTCAGCGGGATTTTCAAAATGAATCTTCAGACTCTGTGCACTGTTGAGTGCCTCAGCATAAATCACTCCAAAAATCAGTGGGCACAGCCTATTCCTGCTCGAGAGGCCTCATTGCGCTGAGCGGGCCACTGCGCATGCGCCAATCTGTCAGCGCCGAGATCAGCCCCGCACTGCTGACCTCCTGATTGCTGGTCAGCTCAATCACTGGCCAGCCCCACAACCCCCTCATCGCTGCTCCTCCGACCTCCCCCCATGGCCCGATCGTGGTCCTCTCGGATGTGTCTGGGCCAGCACCAAACTGCCCACCTACCCCCCCCCCCCCCCCACCCCCCACCCCCCCCCCCCCCCCCCTCCGCCCCCCCACCTCCCGGCCTGCCTCAATCTCCACCACCTGCCGCCCCCGCTGCCCCAATATCCCGATGCCCAACCCCTCTGCACCTCCCCCGCAACGCCCAATCCCCAGCAGACTGACCCCTCCCTCCCCCTCCCCACATCCCCCCCACCCACCACCCCCCCCTCTCCCCCCTCCCCCCCCCCCCCCCCCCCCCCCCGCCCCGATGGCCAGTCCCGATCGCTGGCTTCCCTCCATCTGCTCGCGATCCCAGTGCAGAGTGGCAGCAGGAGCTCCCACCCCCACTGATCGCCCCGAGAGGTCCTTCCCCCATTAGGCCCTGCCCCATTAGGTCCTGCCCCCAACACTGCCCGATGCCTGGGGGGGCAGTGCCAAGGTGCTCCCTGGGCATTGCCACTTTGCCCCTTGGGCAGTGCCGGGGGCCCAGGCTGGCACTGCCAAACTGGCAATGCCCAGGGGGCAACCCCTTGGTGCCCGACCCTCTGGGGAGCCTCGATTGCCCCCTTCACTCCAGTGGGGTCCAGCTGCCAGCTCCCTGCAAGTGGGGAGCTATAGTAAACCCCACTGGAGTAAACCAGTCCTGGTCGGGAGGGAGGGGGAGAAACTAGTGGGCCCGGAGACTTCAGTCCCGGGCCCACTGATGATATCTGAATAGGATTTAAATGCTCGTTTGAATAAATCGGCACGGAGCTGATGGCACTGGAATCTGGCTGCTGGAGACTCACAGAAGCCATGGCGCTCAGAGGAAGTCCGCAAATTGGCCTCCGCTTGAGTCTCCCAGCCCACTGTGCTACAAAATCGTCCATGAGCTTTGATATTCTACTTGCTCAGCCATCAATGGCCTCATGGTTAACTGGATTATCTCGGGAGCCGTATAAGAGAGAAGGTCGCAATGGAGATTGCCGTTTTCGGCTGGAGGTCTGGCTGGAGGTCTGTGACCAGTGGTGTTCCGCAGGGTTCTGTACTGGGGCCTCTGCTATTTGTGATATATATAAATGATTTGGAAGAAGGTGTAACTGGTGTAATCAGCAAGTTTGCGGATGACACGAAGATGGCTGGACTTGCGGATAGCGAAGAGCATTGTCGGGCAACACAGCAGGATATAGATAGGCTGGAAAATTGGGCGGAGAGGTGGCAGATGGAGTTTAATCCGGATAAATGCGAAGTGATGCATTTTGGAAGAAATAATGTAGGGAGGAGTTATACAATAAATGGCAGAGTCATCAGGAGTATAGAAACACAGAGGGACCTAGGTGTGCAAGTCCACAAATCCTTGAAGGTGGCAACACAGGTGGAGAAGGTGGTGAAGAAGGCATATGGTATGCTTGCCTTTATAGGACGGGGTATAGAGTATAAAAGCTGGAGTCTGATGATGCAGCTGTATAGAACGCTGGTTAGGCCGCATTTGGAGTACTGCATCCAATTCTGGTCGCCACACTCCCAGAAGGACGTGGAGGCGTTAGAGAGAGTGCAGAGAAGGTTTACCAGGATGTTGCCTGGTATGGAGAGTCTTAGCTATGAGGAGAGATTGGGTAAACTGGGGTTGTTCTCCCTGGAAAGACGGAGAATGAGGGGAGATCTAATAGAGGTGTACAAGATTATGAAGGGGATAGATAGGGTGAACAGTGGGAAGCTTTTTCCCAGGTCGGAGGTGACGATCACGAGGGGTCACGGGCTCAAGGTGAGAGGGGCGAAGTATAACTCAGATATCAGAGGGATGTTTTTTACACAGAGGGTGGTGGGGGCCTGGAATGCGCTGCCAAGTAGGGTGGTGGAGGCAGGCACGCTGACATCGTTTAAGACTTACCTGGATAGTCACATGAGCAGCCTGGGAATGGAGGGATACAAACGATTGGTCTAGTTGGACCAAGGAGCGGCACAGGCTTGGAGGGCCGAAGGGCCTGTTTCCTGTGCTGTACTGTTCTTTGTTGTTCTTTGTTGTTCTTTGTTTTGAGTTGATTCAATTGGTTTGGGACAGTAGATCCCATAACTGGCCAGAGAAGTAAGAAAATCAACTAAGGTTCCCAAGTCGCTGCCTATCCAACAATCTCAGGAGGATAGCATGTGTTTCTGTTTCATGAACATCAAATGATATTCAGCTGTGAAACCCCTTCGCACTGAATTGGCTTGAACATACAAAAGGGACACTTGAATGAGATTCCCTAACAAAATTCAGCATCTTTTGAAACAGAGGGAGAAAACGGCTGTGCCTCTTACCTATGCAAATATATCATAAGGAACTATATGATCTCACTGAAATGTGTAAAATCATTACTGTTTAAAACATATTTTATTGATTTAATAACTCCACAACACTATTAGATAGCCAATATCATTCTGACGATATCTGGCATCTTAAACTTTAAAAGTTTTTAGTACACTGCATTAGGAAACTATCTCCTTACTTGGTGGCCTGCCTGTTCCGCATGTTGACAACAGTTTCAGACTTTTATGCAATATTAATTTACACAAACTGCTGAACGCAGTATACTTGCTGAAGAACGTTACATGGTTTGCATTCTAGTTGTGTGAAATATAAAATGATGTTTCTTACCTGTTGCATCGAGTCCTTCTATCACAATTACTGGAAATTGTCCCTTTCTACAAGTCCTGTCGCATTGATCCGCTAATTGCAGAACATCCTTAGCTTTGGGAATCATACCTACACACTTTGATGAACAGAAATACAAACACTGCATTCAAAATAAGAGGCATTTTCAGAACAGCCTGTAAATCATTGTTATTTGTCTTAGCATTCATAATCCGAATGCTTTTGCTTAAACCTGTTTTGTTTTATTGTGTTTAGCATAAAAATACACATTCAATCAATAAAAAAGGTTATGCCTTTATTGCACCCCTTAGAGGAGCACATTGTCTTAAGCTGGTGGAGTCCACTGTAGCTCATATTGCATGGCACAGGGTCACTGGATCCAGATTCATGTGGTCAATGTCCTTGGCATGGAACCTCCCACCTCACTTAAAGTTTTAAAGTTTATTTATTAGTGTCACAAGTAGGCTTGTGAGGAAGCCAGATTCTTCCCGTAAAAGAAAAGACAAAGAATGGAGTTTATTTATGTTGCCCTTTCATAGAGTATACCCTGATGGCAATATTCAGTGAGATTGGCCTTACAGCAGGTCATTTTTACACCCACCCTCTCAACCAAGCACAGTATATAGATTGAACAAATCTAGAACAGGATTGGAAAGAAAATACCTTCAGACTCTCACTTTATGTGCATACACACACAAAAATAATGAAGTTATTTTAAAAAAACATTTTTTTTTTAGTTTATTTTTTTAGTGTCACAGGTAGGCTTATACTAACACTGAAATGAAGTTATTGTGGAAATTCCCTAGTCGCCACACTCCGGCGCCTGTTCAGATACACTGAAGGAGAATTTAGCATGGCCAATCTACCTAACCAGCACATCTTTTGGACTGTGGAAGGAAACTGTGGAGCACCTAGAGAAAACCCAAGCAGACACAGGGAGAACGTGCAGACTCCACACAGACAGTGACCCAAGCTGGGAATCGAACCTGGGTCCCTGGCGCTGTGAGGCAGCAGTGCGAACCATTGTGCCACTGTGCTACCCACGTGGCTACTTCCTACATGTTTATGGAGATGGAATCAGATGAATTGACGAGCTACATCTCTTTTTGCCTGATGAAAAACAACTTCTAATGATGTTGCTCATGAAAAATAGCAAAATCACCAAGAAGTAGTTAAAATATGAAAGTGGCACAGAAATAGCACCTGCAAGAGGCGGACTGGACAAATAATCAGCAAGTACTGTGGATGTTGGAAATCTAGACTAATTTGGGAAGCTAAGTTTTGTGAAAATTACCATACATCTGGAAGCTGGCTCCAACTCACCACCCCCAGGTTTAACTCAGCACTTTCAGTTGTGTGTGTGTGTGTGTGTGTGTGTGTGTGTGTGTGTGTGTGTGTGTGTGGAGGTAGGTTAACAATGTGAATTTTTAATTGACCGTATTGCAATGTTATAATGACGAATATTTAAATTTAATAGGGCATGCATGGGCTTCCTGAAATACAGTAAGAAGTTTAACAACACCAGGTTAAAGTCCAACAGGTTTATTTGGTAGCAAAAGCCACACAAGCTTTCGGAGCTGCAAGCCCCTTCTTCAGGTGAGTGGGAATTCTGTTCACAAACAGAGCATATAAAGACACAAACTCAATTTACATGAATAATGGTTGGAATGCGAATACTTACAACTAATCAAGTCTTTAAGAAACAAAACAATGTGAGTGGAGAGAGCATCAAGACAGGCTAAAAAGATGTGTATTGTCTCCAGACAAGACAGCCAGTGAAACTCTGCAGTGAAACTCTGCAGGTCTAGGCAACTGTGGGGGTTACAAATCTGTATACTTACATAGTTGTAAGTATTCGCATTCCAACCATTATTCATGTAAATTGAGTTTGTGTCTTTATATGCTCTGTTTGTGAACAGAATTCCCACTCACCTGAAGAAGGGGCTTAGAGCTCCGAAAGCTTGTGTGGCGTTTGCTACCAAATAAACCTGTTGGACTTTAACCTGGAGTTGTTAAACTTCTTACTGTGTTTACCCCAGTCCAACGCCGGCATCTCCACATCATTCCTGAAATGCACCAATGATACCAAAGAAGATGAGCAGCAATTCATGAGGCTAATTAAAAGTCAGGCATATGACAGCAATAAATACTCTCCTGTGTTTAGCTTTGCTTTCTCACCTCCCACTATAGGAAAGGATTTGTTGAGAGTAGTCATTGTGAAAGATTCATTTGTGCACTTTGGAGGTGGATAAGATCCTTAGGTTGGACCTTAAACAAGGAGCAAGATGGCCATCAGCAGCAGCAACAAGCTACTGTATGAGACCTACAGATGGCCAACAAAGGAAGGAGCAGCAGCAGCCTATTATGGTGAGACCTGCAAGTGCCCTGTGGTGACGCAAACAACATCAGCAGCAACAGCCTGCCATGGAGACACGTGGTCCACTCCCTATGCAGTTGTAGACAGTGTCATGCAAGTTGTACTCCTCCACTCCCTATGCAGTTGTGGACAGTGTCGTGTAAGTCCTGCCAATGCTTCACAGGTCTGTACTGTCCCTATCTGATAATCTTGGGGTACAACATCTCCATCTAGCTGTGCAGGGTTTGAAGAGTCAGGATAAATGGGTAATTTTCAGGTTGGCAAACTGTAATTAGTGAAGTGCTGCAGGGATCAGTGATGGGGCATCAACTATTTGCTGTACAGGGAATTGACAAGACCACACCTGGAGTGCTATGTACAGTATTGGTCTCCTTACTTAAGGAAAGATACACTTGCATTGGAAGCAGTTTACAGGTTTGCTAGGCCGATTTCTGGGAGGAAGAGGATGTCTATAAGAAAAAGTTGAGAAGGTTGGGCCTATAATCAATGGAGTTTAGAAGAATGAGTGATTATTGAAATATAAAATATTCTGAGGGGGCTTGACAGGGTAGATGCTGATGTTTCCTCTCATGGGGGAATCTAGAACTAGGAGGCATCATTTAAAACTAAGGAGTCTCCCATTTAAGACAGAGATGAGGAGGGATTTCTTCTTTCAGAGAGTTCTTAGTATTTGGAATTTTCTTCCACAGAGCGGGGTGGTGCTTGGGTCACTGAATATATTCAACCCTGAGTTAGGTAGATTTTTCATCAATAAGGGATTTAAGGTTATGTTGGACAGGCAGGAAACTGGAGTTCTGGCCACAATCAAGTGGGTCACTGATAATTATTTCTGTTGCCAGATAGCTGAAAATCCCCAACTCCCAGTGTCCGCTAGCCGGGGACACTGATGAACTATTGATCTCCAGCACTTTCTGGTTTCACTTTCTGCTCCAGCAATAGGGGGAAGAACAGACCTAAGAGTGACTACAATGGTGTGTGTCAATCAATGCAATATATTTGACAAGGATGCCTATCAGGAGGAGACGTGGGATTGTTAGCAAGGCCAGTATTTATTACCCTATTCTTACTGTCCTTGAGAAGGTGGCAGCTCAACACTTTCCTGAGCTCCTACAGTCCATCTGGTTTAGGTACGGGTACCCACAGGAGGGAGTTCCCGAATTCTGACTCAATGACAATGATGGAATGGCAATAGATTTCCAAGTCATGGCGGGGCATAACATGGAGTGGATTTTGTGCATGATGGTGCTCCTATGTGCCCGCTGCCCTTGAATTTTACCGCTGCCACCTCACACCCAATGCCTGGGTGCTGATGTTGCTGTCTCTCCCTGCCTTCCCCGGGTGGCAGGGTCAAAGGAAGGGAGCAATAGACAGATAAAAGTGAAGGAAAGAAACAGAAGTGAAGAGAATGGAAATGGGACAAGGTTGTAAAAAAAGATAAGAATGGGGTTTGATGATGATGCCAGGGTTTAAACGCAGTTTAACCAGTAATGAATAGTTGTGTTCTGCCACAACGTGGAACATATCTGCTTTGAAGAATCATTAAAAAACCCGCACTTACCTCTTCTAAAACGCCGTAAGCATCTTCATACTTGCAGAATATAACTGAATTTTTGATATTTAACACAGAGGGATGGAGCTCTGGTCTTTCAGCCAGACAGATGCAGTTTCTGGAGATCTCTCTCTCCTGCCCGGCAATGACCAGCCTCAGTCTTTGCCATATTCTGCCCGCACCGTCCCTGGTGTAGCTGCAGAGAGCTGTCTGCTCATTTGCACGGACCACATCCTGCAACAGACGCTCTGTCTCCTTCAAACATTGATCGTCCTGAACCAAGAACCCCTTGATCAAGGATCCCTGCTGGTTTGGGGAAAAGGCCATCAGTTCCATAACGCGGCATCTTGCGGGCAGCCTGCTCAGCTGATCTCGCAGATAGACGTACGATTCTGCACCTTGGATCCTGTTTTCAGAGGCGATGCAGAGCGAGTAGGTCTCAGCGTGGCTCAGGAGTTGGTGCAAACAGGAATTCTCATCCCAGGGCCCCTCGGAGGTTGGGTTGAGGGCGAAATAGAGCGGCTCCGAGTTATAGCTGCACTCGATTGCGAAGATCCTTTTGGCCCATTCCCTGTACAGCGCCGGTCCCAGTGACTGGGCCATCTGGAAGCTGCAGCGGACATTCATTGTGGCCGCAGTGAGTGGAGAGCGCTCTGCCTGACACAGTCCCTGACTCAGCTCCCCGGCCAAAGGGCGTTTCATCAAACCTACACCCAAACTGCTGGGGCACGGGGACCGGTAAACAGCCTCCAGGAAACCAGCGTGACGTTTGGAAACTGAAAGTCCCAAAAGCCGAATGAGAACCCGGGGAAATGAAAGTTCTTGCTTTCCAGGAATGGAGTTCAGTAGTTAAAAAGCCAAAACCAAAACCAAACAGAACTGGGTCGGGACTAGGGAATCGCGGCTGGAATACAGATCAGTGTATTTCTCTAAAGAATTTTAAAGTCAACACAATAAGACGCCGCATTTACAGGGAAGGTTTATAGGGTTATGGAGAAAGAGCAGGGGAATTGAGATGTCCTGGTCGTCTAGAAGTAGCAGCGATGCGATGGGCCCAATGGCCTTCCGTGTTGGATCAAGCTATGAGTCCATGTGGCTAAATTCGATAAGCCCCAAACCCTAAGATGAGAATGTGCCTGTTGACTGAAATGCAGGGACCCGCTAACTTGGTGCTCCTCCTGCTCTAAGTGCTGTTGTTATAACATTTCCCATCAAGGCAGCATTGTTCTGGTCGAGCCTGCAGTCTTTAATTCTTTAATGTTATCTCGCGGCTTCTTTCACTTGATTTCCTTAACCCTTCAGTGGCGATTAGCCATTCCAACCCTCCTGCACCAATAATATTTCCAAAGAACTCCACATGTCTTCTTTTGATATTATGTAAGTGTACTCGTGTTTTTCTGGCCTCTTTCCAGTACTTCTTAATTAGTTATTTTCTCTACCCCAGCTTACACATAGGATCCTACCTGCTGCTTAGAATGTTCAGCATCTAACTGCACTGTTAATTGGCTGGGTGGGATTGTTGCCGATGCAGACTTGATGGGCCGAATGGCCTCCTTCTGCTCTGTAGGATTTCTATGATTTACAATCAGCAAATAGTGTGAGGAGACAGATTTTACTTTTATGGGGTCGATATGATGATGGCTAGCACCATTCAAAGCCAGTCAGCATTGCTCAAAGTTAGCCTGGATGACTTAAAGGGGAAATAGGAAATGCACTGCGACTGGAGGATGTGCAAGAGCTATGGGAACTGAATCCGACCTGGGAAAAACATGGGAGAAAGCAAGCTCCAATGTTTTTGAACTGCTGTAAGGACCTTGGTGAAGTAGGTAGAAGGGAGGAAATTTGTTCTATAATCACAGGAGCCCTTTCCCCAGATCCAGAAGGCAATGGGAACTGATACATCAATGTCAGGAATTACCCTAATGCCCTGGATGCAGTGCCACAAGAAGCTCAATGACCTCACATAATCAGTTAAGGTCAGTGAATGTATATTCAAATGCCATATCCTATCAACTGTACCACCAGCCTCACTTCACAACCTCACACCAACATTTCACAGTTTTCATACACTGCCAACTATTCAACCGAGACAGCCTCATCCCTCAGACAGGTTGCAAGACCCTCACAAACACATTTCACTCTCACCAGACAAGTTGATGCACAATCTGAGGTAACTGGAGTTAATCAGAGCGGAACAGGCATGTTTTCAGATCCTGACGCCTATACAGGCAACAATTCTAGTCATTATTACCTATTGCTGAGGGCATGACCACCAAAGACATTGGAATGACAGTATTCTCATATCTAATCCTCCCTCTTCCATTCTACCTCCCCTTCTTCCCATAATTCTGCTGCACTGGGCACAGTGGTTAGCACTGCTGCATCACAGCTCCAGGGACCTGGGTTTGATTCTCAGCTTGGGTCACTGTCTGTGGGGAGTTTGTACTTTCTCCCTGTGTCTGCATGGGTTTCCTCCAGGTGCACCAGTTGCCTCCCGCGGTTCAAAGATGTGCGAGTTAGGTTGACTGGCCATGCTAAATTGCCCCTTAGTGTCCCGGAATGCGTAGGTTAGAGGGATTAGCAAGGTAAATATGTAGAGTTACAGGAATAGGGCCTGGGTGGGATTGTTGCCGATGCTGACTCGATGGGCCTCCTTCTGCACTGTAGGGTTTCTATGATTTACAATCAGCAGATAGTGTGAGGAGACAGATTTTACTTTCTGCCCTCTTCCCTTTGTGCCTTTCCCCTTTCAAAGACAAACAAAGAACAATACAGCACAGGAAAAGGCCCTTCGGCCCTCCAAGCCCGTGCCGCTCCCTGGTCCAAACTAGACCATTCTTTTGTATCCCTCCATTCCCACTCTGTTCATATGGCTGTCTAGATAAGTCTTAAACGTTCCCAGTGTGTCCGCCTCCACCACCTTGCCTGGCAGCGCATTCCAGGCCCCCACCACCCTCTGTGTAAAATATGTCCTTCTGATATCTGTGTTAAACCTCCCCCCCTTCACCTTGAACCTATGACCCCTCGTGAACGTCACCACCGACCTGGGGAAAAGCTTCCCACCGTTCACCCTATCTATGCCTTTCATAATTTTATACACCTCTATTAAGTCTCCCCTCATCCTCCGTCTTTCCAGGGAGAACAACCCCAGTTTACCCAATCTCTCCTCATAACCAAGCCCCCCCATACCAGGCAACATCCTGGTAAACCTCCTCTGCACTCTCTCCAAAGCCTCCACCTCCTTCTGGTGGTGTGGCGACCAGAACTGGACACAGTATTCCAAATGCGGCCGAACTAACGTTCTATACATCTGCAACATCAGACCCCAACTTTTATACTCTATGCCCCGTCCTATAAAGGCAAGCATGCCATATGCCTTCTTCACCACCTTCTCCACCTGTGACGTCACCTTCAAGGATCTGTGGACTTGCACACCCAGGTCCCTCTGCGTATCTACACCCTTTATGGTTCTGCCATTTATCGTATAGCTCCTCCCTACATCATTTCTACCAAAATGCATCACTTCGCATTTATCAGGATTGAACTCCATCTGCCATTTCTTTGCCCAAATTTCCAGCCTATCTATATCCTTCTGTAGCTTCTGACAATGCTCCTCACTATCTGCAAGTCCTGCCAATTTTGTGTCGTCCGCAAACATACTGATCGCCCCAGTTACACCTTCTTCCAGATCATTTATATCAATGACAAACAGCAGAGGTCCCAATACAGAGCCCTGCGGAACACCACTAGTCACAGGCCTCCAGCCGGAAAAAGACCCTTCCACTACCACCCTCTGTCTTCTGTGACCAAGCCAGTTCTCCACCCATCTAGCCACCTCCCCCTTTATCCCATGAGATCCAACCTTTTGCACCAACCTACCATGAGGGACTTTATCAAACGCCTTACTAAAGTCCATATAGACGACATCCACGGCCCTTCCCTCGTCAACCATTCTGGTCACTTCTTCAAAAAACTCCACCAGGTTAGTGAGGCATGACCTCCCTCTCACAAAACCATGCTGACTATCGTTAATGAGTTTATTCCTTTCTAAATGCGCATACATCCTATCTCTAAGAATCTTCTCCAACAACTTCCCCACCACGGACGTCAAGCTCACCAGCCTATAATTACCCGGGTTATCCTTCCTACCCTTCTTAAATAACGGGACCACATTAGCTATCCTCCAATCCTCTGGGACCTCACCTGCGTCCAGTGACGAGACAAAGATTTGCGTCAGAGGCCCAGCGATTTCATCTCTCGTCTCCCTGAGCAGCCTTGGATAGATTCCATCAGGCCCTGGGGATTTGTCAGTCTTTATATTCTCTAACAAACCTAACACTTCCTCCTTTGTAATGGAGATTTTCTCCAACGGTTCAACACTCCCCTCCGAGACACTCCCAGTCAACACATCCCTCTCCTTTGTGAATACCGACGCAAAGTATTCATTTAGGATCTCCCCTACTTCTTTGGGCTCCAAGCTTAATTTCCCACTTTTGTCCCTGAGAGGTCCGATTTTTTCCCTGACAACCCTTTTTTTCCTAACGTATGAATAAAATGCCTTGGGATTCTCCTTAATCCTGTCTGCCAAGAACATTTCGTGACCCCTTTTTGCTCTTCTAATTCCCCGTTTGAGTTCTTTCCTACTTTCTTTGTACTCCTCCAGAGCTCCCTCCGTTTTTAGCTGCCTGGACCTAATATACGCCTCTCTTTTCTTTTTGACCAGTCCCTCAATTTCCCTGGTTATCCACAGTTCTCGAATCCTACCCTTCCTATCCTTCTTTTTTACAGGCACATGCCTGTCCTGTAGCCCTAACAACTGTTCCTTAAAAGACTCCCACATGCCAGATGTGGATTTACCTTCAAACAGCCTCTCCCAATCAAGAGCTGCCAATTTCTGCCTAATCCCACTAAAGTTAGCCTTCCCCCAATCCAACACCTTACCCTTGGGACACCACTCATTATTTTCCATCACTATCCTAAAGCTAACAGAATTGTGGTCACTATTTGCCACATGTTCCCCTACCGAAACTTTGAAGACCTGACCGGGCTCATTCCCCAGTACGAGGTCCAGTATAGCCCCCTCTCGAGTCGGGCTATCTACATATTGTTCCAAAGAACCCTCCTGTACGCATTTTACAAATTCCTCCCCATTCAGAGTCCCTGCTCTCAGCAATTTCCAGTCTATACCAGGGAAATTGAAGTCTCCCACTACAACAACCCTATTTTTCCTGCACCTATCCAGTATCTCCTGACATATCCGTTCTTCCACTTCCCTTGGGCTGTTGGGGGGCCTGTAGTACACCCCCAACATAGTGACTGTGCCCTTCCTGTTTCTAAGCTCCACCCAGAGTGACTCGTTACACGACCCCTCTGAATTGTCCTCCCTCTGCACCGCTGTAATATGCTCTCCAACTAATACTGCTACTCCCCCACCTCTTTTGGCCCCTCCTCTGTCTCGCCTAAAACACTTGTACCCCAGAATATTCAGCTGCCAGTCCTGTCCCTCTTTCAACCAAACCTGTCACCGCAACCACATCCAAATTCCTCGTGAGCATTAAGGCCCTAAGTTCGTCTGTCTTACCTGCTACGCTCCTTGCATTGAAGTATAAGCACTCCAGACCTCCAGGCCCAGTGAGGTCATCCTCCCCCAGAATGGTCTTCTACTTAGAATCATAGAATCATAGAAACCCTACAGTGCAGAAGGAGGCCATTCGGCCCATCGAGTCTGCACCGACCACAATCCCAACCCCCACATATTTACCCGCTAATCCCTCGAACCTATGCATCTTAGGATTCTAAGGGGCAATTTTTAACCTGGCCAATCAACCTAACCCGCACATCTTTGGACTGTGGGAGGAAACCGGAGCACCCGGAGAAAACCCACGCAGACACGAGGAGAATGTGCAAACTCCACACAGACAGTGACCCGAGCCGGGAATCGAACCCGGGACCCTGGAGCTGTGAAGCAGCAGTGCTAACCACTGCGCTACCGTGCCGCCACTGCGCTACCGTGCCGCCACTGCACTACTTTGCCAGCCTTGTCCCAGCCCCAAGCTCGTCCCCAGCCTCTACACTTGTAGACCTAATATTTTGATCCCCACCCCCCTGCCATACTAGTTTAAACCCCCCCGAACTGCACTAGCAAAACTCCCAGCCAGGATATTCGTGCCCTTGCAACTTAGTTGTGACCCGTCCTTCTTGTACAGATGCCATCCTCTCCTGAAAACTTCCCATTGATCTAGGAAAATGAAGCCCTCCCTCCTGGACCAGTCCTTTAGCCAAGCATTCAATTGTACTAACTCCCTATTCTTAGCCTCACTGGCACGAGGCATTGGGAGCAGCCCAGAGATTGCCACCCTGGAGGCCCTACTTTTTAGCCTATTTCCCAACTCCTTGAATTGCTCTCGTAGGATCCCCCTGCTCTTCCTATCTACGTCATTTGCACTTTTAATATGCCTCCTATCCGCTCGGAGACATCCATGACCCCAACACCAGGTAGGCAGACTACCATCCTGGAGTCCCGTTCGCACCCACAGAATCGCCTGTCCGTGCCTCTAACCGACGCATCCCCCACCACTATTGCTCTCCTAACCCCTCTCCTTTCCGGGCCACAGAGCCTGACTGTGTGCCAGTGACCTGGTCACTGTGGCTTACCCCTGGAGAGTCATCCTCCTCCACACTATCCAAAACAATATACTTGTTTTGGAGTGGGACAACCACAGGTGACCCCTCCTCTAATTGCTCACTCTCCTCCCCTCTCACACCTGTCGCTGAGCCCTTCCTATTATGAGAGACAGCCACTGGAGTACTCTCAGATGCCCAACAGTGGATGAACATCAAGAAGTCAGTGATAAAAGCAAATTACTGCGGATGGTGGAATCTGAAACCAAAAGATAAAGTGCTGGAAAATTTCAGCAGGACTGGCAGCATCTGTAAGGAGAGAAAAGAGCTGACGTTTCAAGTCCAGATGACCCTTTGTCAAAGAAGACAGTGGTGATGAAGACACAACAGCATCACTTAACTTCATACTCAAAGTCACTGGCTTAGATACTAAAACTAAATGTAATTTAGAGGTTCTACAAGTGGTGCACAGGTCAAGTTGCTTATCACCTGGGCAGGGGCAAGGATAGTGCATATGCCAGTTAGCCAGAGGGTAAGGGTGCACATGGGTCCTGCTGTAAATAATTCAGATGAGCACTTTAATGAGTAATGTACAGAAGAACGTTGCAGCTCACCAACCTTATTAAACACACTTTGTACACTTGCACGTTTGCACTCCAAACCTTCCTTGATCTCTTTGTATTTTCTATGATCCCATTTAATTCTGAAGTTTGTAATGCTGTGATGTTTGCGCAGAAGCAGAGCAGTTAGGAACCAAAACAAAAGGGGTGACACAAAAGTAGAAAGTAGGACAGAAGCAAATTTACAGGGAGAGTGAGATGAACCCTCAGTTTCTGATTCTGGAGAAATTGAGAATGTGCGTCCCATGACAGAGAGGAGCGGAGGTAAGGTGTTCACTTACCTGATCCTTCTTAGTGTGTTCTACTTATAGAACACACTAAGAAGGTTCTACTTAGAGAACACACTAAGAAGGATCAGGTAAGTGAACACCTTACCTCCGCTCCCCTCTGCTGTGGGACGCACATTCCCAATTTCTCCAGAATCAGAAACTGAGGGTTCATCTCACTCTTCCTGTAAAGTGCAGACAACCACATGTAGAGGAATCCTGCAGGAGATTTACTGTTATAGAGAAGACCATGAAATGAATGGAAACGTCATAATTCCATAAAACATAGTCCCAAAGCTGTGAGGGAACAAGCACAAAATGAATTTCCCCCATAAATGCTGGGCCTAACACGATTAACATATCGGCCATTCAATTGTGGATGACTCTCATTTGATAGATTTAATAGGCAGGGTGATATTTGGAGGGAAAAAAACGGGAACCAAGGAGGTAGCAGCCTTCATTCAAGAAGTCAGTAAAAGTTCGCTCTCCAGCTAAGTAAGTGAGGAATGGATGCGTGCTTCAACCACTGTGTTGTGAGATGTGGCTTCAGCTATTGCAGGTATAAAGAATGATGCAGCATGCACAAATGCAAAGCTACAAGGCATGGTAACTGACAGCTTCCCAACAAAGTTCTCCCCCCACCCCCCACTTTGAGCACTCTACCACAATTTTAGATTGTAGAATCAGAGAAGCACACCACACAGGACCAGCAAAGGAAAACCTGGACAAAATAATTAAGAGGTTTTTTTTATTCATTTATGGAACGTGGGCATTGCTGGCTAGACCAGCATTTATTGTCCATTCCTGGTTTCCCTTGAGAAGCTAGTGGTGAGCTGTCTTCTTAAACCATTGCAGTCGCTGAGGAGTAGGTACACCTACAGTGTTGTTACGGAGGGGGTTCCAGGATTTTGACCCAGCAACAGTGAAGGAACAATGATATATTTTCAAGTTAGGATGATGAGTGACTTGGAGGGGAACCTCCTGGTGGTGGTGTTCCCAGGTAACTGTTGCTCTTGTCCTAGATGGAAGTAGTTATAGGTTTGGAAGATACTTATTAGAAATTTACTTAATTATTACCTAATTATTAGAAAATTAGAGCACAGTGTAACTGACACCAGCTAACTGGAGATTGTTTCTTTTTTTCCCCTTGGATACAGTTTTTAAGGTTGGAATTTTTGCAATGGTCTAATGCTGGTACATCGCAGAAAGAGAGAGAATGCAGGTTGAGTGGAGGGAATATGTGGCACATTCATAAGAATTGCAGTGTGTTTGTTTTCATAGCACAGCCACTTGTGAATTGTGTGTTTCTGGGCAAATGTGTGTATCTATGACAGACGCTATCGAAGTAATAGTTATGGAAGATTCTCTATTTGGCTCATGAGAGGTAAGAATGCTGGCAAAACTATACAGATTGTGCCTATTATCTGCCATGACATTTTGCCAGCAGCAGAAAAGATGACAGATTCGCTACCTGTCGGGAGGACAATTGAGTCACTTAACTGGCCAATCAAGGACCTCTTCCCACATTTGTGCCCATCAGGAGGGCCTCCTCACCCCTGGACAGACTGCCCTCAGCTCTGATGTAGGGTCACCTGACTCGAAAAGTTTGCTGTATTCTCTCTCCACAGATGCTGTCAGACCTGTTGAGTTTCTCCAGCATTTTCTGTTTCTGTTTCAGGTTCCAGCATGTGGTATTTTGCCTTTATCTTAGTGTTTGATTCACTGCCACTTCTCTTCCAAGAATACAAAAGCAAAATACTGCGGACGCTGGGATCTGAATCGAAGCTCTGACGAAGGGTCATCCTGACTCCAAACATTGGCTCTATTCTCTCTTCATAAATGCTGTCAGACCTACTGAGATTTTCCAGCATTTTCTGCTTTTGTTTCTTCCAGGATTGCCTTCCCTGAAGAAGCACTGCTCTTCTCAACGAGGGGATTTCACCATTTAGATTTCCTTTGTCCAATTACAGTTCCTGCCCCACCCCGCCCCCCCTCGCCCCAGTCTCATAGTATAAATCTTGTCTGATTTTCTTTGCCTTCAGCTCTGATGACTCCGTCATCCTGATTCCAAACGTTGGCTCTATTCTCTCTCCACAGATGCTGTCAGACCTGCTGAGATTCTCCAGCATTTTCTGTTTTTGTTTCTGGTTACCTCCCAGCTGCCACCAAGGTGGTGGAGTGGGGAGGTGGGAACACGACTCCTTTTTGGGAACTCTTTTTAGCCCACTGAGCCCAACTCCCCCCCCCCCCCCCTCACGCCAAATGTGCTGCTTCTGCCTGCCGAAGTGGAGCTGTCCAGCACAGTCTGACAATCCCAGCAGTGTCTTCAAGCCCTCTCCCATATCAGCGAAATCGCTGTATTTTACATTGTGGCGAAAACACAACAATGAAAAAGGGACACGTTTTCTCGAAGCACGAGTTGAGGATGTTTGTCTTAACAGCTGATGACATCTGTTGCTGTTTTCATTTTCGATTTCTGTTCTGATGAAATGAAACTTGGCAACAGTATCTTGATGCCAGTCATTCCTCCTTGCGTCATAGAGCGTACATATATATACAACTCACCACACCAAAACATCAGCAATAGGAGAGAATCGCCAGTGAGAATCACATCAGCACCACCCCGGGGAGAAAAATGTACATTGTGGTTATTTGCATCAAGTTTCTGTTGCAAGTTTGCATCGACCGGGTGGGTGAGATCTCCCAGTGGTTGATGAAGCTCATAGCCTTGGGTAGATATGGGGTCAGTGAGAGGAGGAGGGAAAGAGTAAAGAGGGGCAAGAGTAGGGAGCCCATTCCAAGTCCCACCAGTGTCAATTACCATTTCACCCGCCAATGCAACTACAAGTGCGGCTTCTGTTTCCACACTGCCAAGACATCTTTCGTGTTGCCCTTGGAAGAAGCCAAAAAAGGTCTGAAACTGCTTAAGGAAGCCGGTAAGTGGCGGAATCCGCTTACAATGTTGTTTAATTTCTTTTCATTCAGAATAACAGTGTGCTATAGGAACGGGGAGAGGATAATTAATGCTGAAGTTCTCATAAAAAATAATAATAGCCCGTGAAACTTCTTATATCTTTACAGTGCAATGTTGTGATTGCTAATAGGGGTCAAGTGTAATAAACTAAACATTGGCGGATATCAGTGACAATTGTTTACTTTAAAGTTGATGTTTCCGTAGGGCTTTTTTTAATTCACGTACTCACACGGAAGTGTGTAGCAGTTACAGCAATGGGCAGAAGTACAAAATGCACAACTCTGATGTGTGATGAGCAAAGGGAAGGAGGCTGGACTGTGGACTAGTGGGCAACAGACAGCAATTGATGACATTGCCGGGCAATGGAAGTAGGTGCTATGAGGAATAGAAATAGAGTACAATGGGAGAAAGACATGTTCAAAATGTTTCCTGCTCCAAAACAGACCATGGAGTGTCAGCCTTGGTTCAGGAAATAACTCACAGTACTTGTCCCAGCAGTCTGGTCATGGGGACCATATCTCACCATGGGTCACGCCCCTACCGCCTAGGTTTACTTTCACGCTTGTAACATTACGGAATTTAACATGCTTGTGACTATTCCCCTCCATTGGTGAACTGACATGACTAGGTTTCCATTATTTGTTTTGTTACTGAACTGGGAAGCTCAGGAAATAATTCTTTAATCCTAGAGTATTCCTGTAAAGTACCTGATAGGTACTTTAAAAAAGTACTTAGGGTAACAGTGATTAGCACTGCTGCCTCACAGTGCCAGGGACCCCGGGTTCGATTCTCGGCTTGGGTCACTGCCTGTGTGGAGTTTGCATATGTTCATGGGTTTCTATCTGCGTGGGTTTCCTCCGAGTGCACCGGCTTCCTCCCAGTCTGAAAGATGTGCTTGTCAGGTGCATTGGCCATGCTAAATTCTTACTCAGTGTATCCTGACTGTGGCGACTAAGGGATTTTCACAGTAACTTAATTGCAGTGTTAATGTAAGCCTACTTGTGACACTAATAAATAAACTTTGAACTTGATGGTTGGATACAGCAGTTAATAATGTAAATACACTGGGTTGAACGACCTTGTAAGAAGTTTAACAACACCAGGTTAAAGTCCAACAGGTTTATTTGACTTTAACCTGGTGTTGTTAAACTTATTGTGTTTACCCCAGTCCAACCCCGGCATCTCCACATTTCCAGAAGCAAATTGACTGAAACAACTTTGTTGTCCATGTACTTCATGTAATTCATTATTGTTCTGTGGTCTGGATTCTCTTTTTCTAACTGTCCTGTGAACATCAGGATTATATTGATGCCGTTACCTTCACTGTTGACATCTCAAAGATTTGATTCCAAACATTTGTTTTGTTTCGCCCAGGCATGGAAAAAATCAATTTTTCGGGAGGAGAGCCTTTCCTGCACAATCGGGGGGAGTTTCTGGGCAAGCTGGTACAGTATTGTAAACAGGAGTTGAAACTGCCCAGTGTCAGCGTTGTGAGCAATGGAAGTCGGATCACCGAGAATTGGTTCAAAAATTACGGTAATCTGTTATCTATTTGTGTTCAGGTCTGAGATTGGGCGTACACCTGTGTACATATTCTATTCAGATTACAGTTCATATCTAACTAAATACTGCTGAAAAGAGTTAAAAGTAAACAAGGTACTTGCCAAGTGATACATTTGATAATTATATAGTTTGATGTGATGTCAAACAGATGTAATTGTACACATTGGTGAAAATGACGTAGGTAGAAAGAGCAGGGAGGTCATACGAGAGCAATTCAGGGAGATGGGTGCTGGGCTAAAAAATAAGGCCTCTAGGGTAGCAATCTCTGGACTGCTCCCAGTGCCTAGTGCTAGTGAGGCCAGGAACAGGGAGATTCTACAATTGAACACGTGGCTAAAGGACTGGTGCAACAGGGAGGGTTTCAAATTCATAGATCATTGGGAAGTCTTCATGATAGGATGGCACCTGTACGGAAAGGATGGGTTACACCTTAACTGGAAGGGCACAAATATCCTGGCTGGGAGTTTTGCTAGAGCGTTTCGGCAGGGTTTAAACTAGTGTGGCGGGGGGTGGGGATCAAAACAGTAGGTCAGTAAGTACTGAGGCTGGGGTTGAGCTGGGGGCCTGGGCAAGGCTAGCTAAGAAGAAGAGCATTCTGGAGCAGGGTGACCTGAGTGGGCCTGGAGGTCTGGAGTGCATCTGCTTCAATGCGAGGAGCGTAACGGGTAAGACAGACGAACTTAGGGCCTTAATGCTTACGCGGAATTTGGATGTGGTTGCGGTGACGAAGACATGGTTAAAAGAAGGACAGGACTGGCAGCTGAATATTCCGGGGTATAAGTGTTTTAGGTGAGACAGAGGAGGGGCTAAAAAAGGTGGGGGAGTAGCGGTATTAGTTAGGGAGCATATTACAGCGGTGCAGAGGGTGGACAATTTGGAGGGGTTATGTAATGAGTCGCTGTGGGTGGAACTCAGAAACAGGAAAGGTGCAATCACTATGCTGGGGCCATACAGGCCATCCAACAGCCCACGGGAAGTGGAGGAACGGATATGTCAGGAGATTCTGGATATGTGCAGAAAAAATAGGGTTGTTGTAGTGGGAGACTTCAATTTCCCTGGCATAGACTGGAAAGTGCTTAGGGCTGGGGGTCTGGATGGGGAGGAATTTGTAAAATGCATACTCGAAGGTTCTTTGGAACAGTATGTAAATAGCCCAACTAGAGAGGGGGCGATACTGGATCTAGTTCTGGGAAATGAGCCCGGTCAGGTCGTCAAAGTTTCGGTAGGGGAACATGTGGCAAATAGTGACCACAACTCTGTTAACTTTAGGATAGTAATGGACAAGGACGAATGTTGTCCTAAAGGTAGGGTGCTAAATTGGGGGAAGGCTAACTATAGCCGGATTAGGCAGGAATTGGTGGCCATTGATTGGGAGAGGCTGTTCGGGGGTAAGTCCACGTCTGGCATGTGGGAGTCTTTTAAAGAACAGTTGATAAGGCTGCAGGACAGGCACGTGCCTGTAAAAAGGAAGGATAGGAAAGGTAGGATTCGAGAGCTGTGGATAACCAGGGAAATTGAGGATCTGATCAAAAAGAAAAGAGAGGCGTTCGTTACGTCCAGGCAACTGAAAACAGATGGAGCTCTGGAGGAATACAGAGAGAGTAGGAAAGAACTCAAACGGGGAGTTAGAAGGGCAAAAAGAGGTCACGAAATGTTCTTGGCAGACAGGATTAAGGAGAACCCTAAGGCATTTTATTCATATGTTAGGAACAAAAGAGTTTTCAGGGAAAAGGTCGGACCTCTCAGGGACAAAGGAGGGGAATTATGCTTAGAACCCAAGGGAATAGGGGAGATCCTAAATGAATACTTTGCATCGGTATTCACAAAGGAGAGGGACTTGTTGACTGGGAGTGTCTCAGAGGGAGGTGTTGACCCGTTAGAGAGAATCTCCATTACAAGGGAGGAAGTGTTAGGTTTTTTAGGTAACATTAAAACTGACAAATCCCCAGGGCCTGATGGCATCTATCCTAGACTGCTCAGGGAGACAAGAGATGTAATTGCTGGGCCTCTGATGGAAATCTTTGTCTCTTCATTGGACACAGGTGAGGTCCCTGAGGATTGGAGGATAGCGAATGTGGTCCCGTTATTTAAGAAGGGTAGCAGGGATAACCCGGGTAATTATAGGCCAGTGAGCTTGACGTCCGTGGTAAGGAAGTTGTTGGAGAGGATTCTTAGAGACAGGATGTATGCGCATTTAGAACGGAACAATCTCATTAGTGACAGACAGCATGGTTTTGTAAGAGGGAGGTTGTGCCTTACAAATTTGGTGGAGTTTTTTGAGGAAGTGACAAAAACGGTTGACGAAGGAAGGGCCGTGGATGTCGTCTACATGGATTTCAGTAAGGCATTTGACAAAGTCCCTCATGGCAGGTTAGTTAAGAAGGTTAAGGCTCATGGGATACAAGGAGTGGTGGCTAGATGGGTAGAAAACTGGTTTGGCCACAGGAGACAAAGGGTAGCAGTCGAAGGGTCTTTTTCCAGCTGGAGGTCTGTGACCAGTGGTGTTCCTCAGGGCTCTGTACTGGGACCTCTGCTATTTGTGATATATATAAATGATTTGGAAGAAGGTGTAACTGGTGTTATCAGCAAGTTTGCGGATGACACAAAGATGGCTGGACTTGCGGATAGCGATGAACATTGTCGGACAATACAGCAGGATATAGATAGGCTGGAAAATTGGGCGGAGAAATGGCAGATGGAATTTAATCCAGATAAATGCGAAGTGATGCATTTTGGAAGAACTAATGTAAGGGGAAGTTATACAATAAATGGCAGAGCCATCAAGAGTATAGAAACACAGAGGGACCTAGGTGTGCAAGTCCACAAATCCTTGAAGGTGGCAGCACAGGTGGAGAAGGTGGTGAAGAAGGCATATGGTATGCTTGCCTTTATAGGATGGGGTATAGAGTATAAAAGTTGGAGTCTGATGTTGCAGCTGTATAGAACGCTGGTTAGGCCACATTTGGAGTACTGCATCCAGTTCTGGTCGCCGCACTACCAGAAGGACGTGGAGGCTTTAGAGAGAGTGCAGAGAAGGTTTACCAGGATGTTGCCTGGTATGGAGAGTCTTAGCTATGAGGAGAGATTGGGTAAACTGGGCTTGTTCTCCCTGGAAAGATGGCGAATGAGGAGAGACCTAATAGAGGTGTACAAAATTATGAAGGGTATAGATAGGGTGAACAGTGGGAAGCTTTTTCCCAGGTCGGAGGTGACGATCACGAGGGGTCACGGGCTCAAGGTGAGAGGGGCGAGGTATAACTCAGATATCAGAGGGATGTTTTTTACATAGAGAGTGGTGGGGGCCTGGAATGCGCTGCCAAGTAGGGTGGTGGAGGCAGACACGCTGGCATCGTTTAATACTTACCTGGATAGTCACATGAGCAGTCTGGGAATGGAGGGATACAAACGAATGGTCTAGTTGGACCAATGAGCGGCACAGGCTTGGAGGGCCGAAGGGCCTGTTTCCTGTGCTGTACTGTTCTTTGTTCTTTGTTCTTAAGCTACACAGAGCAAGAAACTCTTTGTTGAGTTTCTAGCGTGAGTCAACTCGGGCAGCTGACACCTGGAGAGACAAAACCCAACAAGATGCCAGTTTCGATACTAGATAAACTTGTCAGGGTGGAATGTTTGTCAAGGATATGCTAACATATCTAAGGGCAGAATGCCTTTCTTGAATCCTGTTGTTCAACTCTTTGAGCTCATGTAAATGAGGTTGGTATGAGAGTGAATTTCTAGTTGCACGATGCAACATTTAGTCATGACCGTACTAAAAAAATGTTAATTCATGTCAGCCCATGATATCAGCCGTTCGGTTACATATATTGAACCAGACATTGGAAAATCTATTTCAATGAATCCCCACTAAGTGGGTTCAAGTTTTACTGGGGTCAGTGGGGAGGTGCCTCAAGCATAAATGAGTCATCTTGTCTGAGAGAAGTAACATTTTCAACCAATTTGATTCCAGAACAGAATTTGTACAGCCCAGTGCTGCCTTTTTGTAGTACCATAGAATCCCGATAGTGCAGAAGGAGGCCATTTAGCCCATCGAGTCTGCACCAACTCTGACAGAGTATCTTATCCAGGCTCTCTCCTCCACCCTATCCCCAAAACACCACACATTTACCATTACTAATTCAATTAACCTACACAACCTAAGGAGCAATTTAGCATGGTCATACCACCTATCCTGCATGTCTTTGGACTGCGGGAGGAGACTGGATCACGTGGAGAAAACCCACACAGGCACGGGGAAAATGTGCAAACTCCACAGTAGTCACCCAAGGCCGGAAATGAACCCAGATCCTTGGTGCTGTGAGGCAGCAGTGCTAGCCACTGTGCTGCGCCCGTAAACTGGTGCTAGGTAGATTTTTTCTATACACCTGCCTGTAGAAAACAGAAGTGACAGCTTATTGTCAGGCTTTTGAAAACTATGTTGCTGCAACTTAATGCTTAATAGTCCAACATTGATGTTACAGGTAAAGATCTGGACATTTTGGCTGTTTCGTGTGACAGTTTTGAAGAAGACACCAATCGTCTGATAGGCCGTGGGCAGGGAAACAAAAATCACATTGAAAACCTCCTGAAGGTCAGAACGTGGTGCAAGGATTACAAAGTGGCTTTTAAAATCAACTCTGTCATTAACAGATTCAATCTTGAAGAGGATATGAATGAACAAATCAGGACGTTGAATCCAGTAAGATGGAAGGTAATTCAATTCAGTCATATTTCATGATTTCAGCTACGACCAATGAAATGTAAGAACATGGAGGACTGGGGCAGAATTCTAGTGTATCTGTTGCAGGGAGAACTGCTTTTTTGGGTGGTTCCAAAAATCCTGAGCCAGCGGGGACAGTCTCTGCTTCCGCTCATTGGAATATGTGGAAAAACTGGTTTGAGTGCATGTCTGAGAACATCCCTTGGCTTTTATATAAATTAACCCAGCTAAACCTGATGGATTCAGTGGAAGCTACACCATTGAGAGCAACCAAAATCTCATTGCTGCCATCAGAACAGGGTGTTTATTGGTCCCACAAATCAATGTGGAAGTTGGGAAGACCTATTAATAAATTAATTTTCTTGAATATTGTTTTGTTTGCATCTGGCCTTAAGTACTTGCATGTCTCAGCTGACGCTTAGAAGGAATTTTCAAACCAAATTAATGTTCCTTTAATATGGGCAATATGTTTGGAGAATGGTGGAGAACAATTTATTTCTAGTCAGTGGATTTGCTTTCATTGTGGGTGTTAATGTTGATGGTTTTATGAGAGCCTAATGACCTGAGTCTTGATGGCTCAATTTGAGATGTGCTCTGCATGTTTAGTGATGATCATTGCTAAGGTCCATTTTTGACATTTTCCCCTTCTAGCATTGAAAATATGTATATGTTTTTAAAAATAAAGAAGCCCACCAAAGGGCAGGAGAGGTAAAGTTTCATTTGGAATATCTTATTGACTTTAGATGCAAATGTAAACATGCCCATATATAGATTTTGAGTTGAAATGCAGGGAGTGAACTGAGAGAAAGTCCTACAGTCAGCAGCTGTGGTGATCATGGTGGAAACATCAGATGGGTGGGATCCTGGAGGAAAAGTACTTTCTAGTCTCAGTGTGCCCTGAATGATAATGCTGGACTGTGGTGGTAACTTTGTAACTGATAGTTCATTATGTGCCTCTGACCTGCTTTCAAATCCCGTTGATAACGATCAAAAATTCTCCTTTATGGTTGTGAGGCAGAAAGCCTCCCGAAAGTCAGAGCGTGGTGCAAGGATTACAAGGTGTATTTTAAAATCATTTTTTAATTTCAGTTTATGAAATTTGTTTTTTACAGTTTGAATCCAATGGGTTCAAATGCACAGCAGAACACTGCTCATAACTTAGCATACCTTGGCAATGATGATGTAGGCCAGGAACAGCTGGCCCACGCTGGTAACTGGCGAACACATAATGTATGCATCACATGAGTAGGTTTGTGACAATGAGTTCTGTATATTGAATATTAAATTTATTTTATTCAATACAGGTATTCCAGTGCTTGTTGATTGAAGGGGAGAATGCTGGAGAAGAAGCTCTGAGACATGCAGAAACATTTATTATCAGCAGCGAAGACTTTCAAAGGTTTTTGGAGAGACATACAGAGATCAAGTGTCTTGTGCCTGAATCTAACGAGAAGGTAAAATGTTGTCGGAATCAAAACAGAATTTGGATAACCATTTGAGTAACCATTTCCTTTACCTTTATGATCACCAGTCATCAGCTTCTGTGAAAAGTGATTCTTTTCCTGCATTTCTACTATCACAGATTTAGCTTTGTTCTTCACCACTGGCAGCGAGCAGTGGACTTTGTGCTTGATATGACAACAGCAGTCACATCTGCGACCCAAGTATATCATGATAATATCAATAAAAATACACTTCCAAGTCTGAAAGACTGATGGTATGCTTCTGGGAAGAAAACTTAACATAAAATAATAATAAAATATTATAAAATTAACATAAAATAAGATAATAAAACACTCCATGATGCTTCAGAGGCAAAATAAAATATAACACAGGGCCACACAGGGAGATATTTGGGCAGATTATTAAAAGCATAATCGAAAAGGTAGATTTGAAGGAACGACTTAAAGGAGGAAAAGTAGAGAGGCAGAAAGGTTTAGGGAGGAAATTCTGGAACTTACTGGCCCAGTAGCTGTAGAGATGGGCATGAACGGTGGGGGTGATTAAAATCAGGCATGCTTCAGAGAGTGGAATTAGAGGAAAGCATATATTTCAGAGGTTTGTAAGACTAGAGGAGATTATAGAGATGAGAAGGGATCAAACCATGAAGGCATCATAAAACAAGGATGATTATTTTAAAATCAAGGTGTTATTTAACCAGGAACCAATGTGGTAAGCAAGCACAGGCATGATAGAAGAATGACATTTGGTGCAAGTTAGAAAATAAGCAAAAAGTTTTTGATGACTTCACATTTACAGAGGGTGGAATGGGAGACGCCAGCCAGGAATACATTGAAATAGACAAGTCTGGACATAACAAAAACATGGATTAAGTTTCAGCAACAGAGCTGGGGCACAGGTGGAAGCGGGCAGTTACAAAGATAAAAGTTGATTGTCTTGTGACATAGCTCTGGCCCGCTCACGGTATGTTTCTCATGATGGAAGGCAGTGCACCGTTGGCTGGTGGCAGCATCTTCTGGTTCCGCCGCTGTCAGTGGGATTTCCCATTGACCCCACCCCACTGAGAAACCTGCGGCGGGAGTGCACCGTAGGCAGGACAATAAGATCCCGCCAGTGTGAACAGCCGGAATGTAACGGCCATAAGTTATAATGTACAAAAACAGACCATTTGGTCCAATCAGTTCATGCTAGTGTTATACTCCCCCCGAGCCTACTCCTATCTTTCTTCAACTAACCTACCATTGTAAACCTATGTTCCCTTCTCCCTCATTTGCTTGTCTAAATGCATCCGTAACAATTACTTCAACCACTTCTTGTCACTCTCTGTGATAGCGAGTTCCACATTCTCACTGCTCTTTGAGTAAAGAAGTTTCTTCTGGGTTCCCTATTGAGTAGCATAGATGCAGTTGAAAACGGATCTCAAGATGACAGGGTAAAAAGTCAAACCCCTCCAATGAATCCTGCCTAGACTAACAAAGATTCATCTCAAAAATGACATGTCTGTAGTACATCCATATACCTAGATTACAATAAGTACTGCTGCTATAAACATATTTATGTTAAATCTAATAATGTTATCAGCCCTCGTCACTTTTTCTGTTGTTGACTCTTGTTGGTCTTTGCAGATATCAACTTGTCCACATTGAAAATTTATCCTACTGCTAATATTATACTTGAGCATTTTTCTGTACTACTACTTCAGTCTTATGCCTTTGTGTTGTTTTCATTGGTGTAGTTTTGAATTTTGCACCTATTCCTCTGGAATTTATTTTAAAAATGTGCCATTTCTGTTGAGCAAAGAGAATAGCTGTGATCCTAATTCATGTGTGTGCTCTCTCCACAGATGCGAGATTCCTACCTCATCCTTGATGAATATGTAAGTACTCTTAATGCACCTGACATAATACAGTGCTGTCTTGTTAAGTTCCTGTTGATACTGCTTGTGTACTAAAAGTGCATATAAAATGTGCTGCTGCGTGATTATTTCTATATTTTAAAAAATTGTTACTATAATTGGACACTAATACAACATAAAGACACACACCAGTTATACTTTATGAGAACAATTCATTTAAAGAGGTTACTGGAAGCAAATTCAAAGTCAGCTTCAGAAAGGAATTAAATGTATACTTCAAATTTGAAGGCAAAGAGATTGGACTAATCAGATAGCGCTTTCCAAGGACGAGTACAGTCATTGTGAACCATATGACCTCCTTCTATGATGTATGATTCAATATAATTATATTTATAGAATTGCACTCAGAGGGAGCATGAGAATGATAGTCAATTTCATGCGAAACTATGTTCTGCTAACAACCATGTTTTAATTGAGTACACCACTCAGTTGCACTCAGTGCAATATGCTTAATTTATGATGATTTCTGTTTCTGAGAAATGCGGGTCAATGAACTGAGAGGACATGATAAATTATTGAAGAGAGAATGACAGGTGAAGGGCTTCCAAAACTATATCCATCATTATACACATGACAAATCTAACATAAATATTCACAAATATTCCAAATTCTGTTTTCATTGGAAACATGTCAAACCTTTTGAAATGGCAGATATAATCTAGGTTAAAACTGCATGGAAACTTGCAATGTTTGGCTTCTAAAGTCACATGTTTAAAACTTCAAATAGATGTTAAACTGATATTTATTTATAGGAAAAACATATATATGCAATAGGTGTAGTGCCAGGCTTCTCTCTTACATTTTAGTTGTCAGGCTGAAATAACACTGCTATGATCCTTTGCATTTGGTATCATAATGAAGCTTAATTGTAACTCGTGTACTCCACAAACATAGGATTAAGTATTGAAATGCATTCAAATTCTCAGAATACAATGGATTCACTGAGGACCAGGCAAATAATGCAGGTACACACACACACAAATAATCAAATTGGAACATCTTAAAATCTGGCATTGCTTTTAAATAAATTCTGTAAAGTAACAAATTTGCAGTTTTTAATTGTTGGAGGAACAAAAACACTGGCATGCATATTCACTCAAACTTACTTCAGCAGTGACGTAAAACAGGAAATGTTAGAAATGCTGCCTGTTATATGAACTGCCTGATTATTCTTTGCATTGAAGTCAATGTATTAAGGGAGGCAGATCCAATGTCACCTATTTTGCATCCTCATTGAAGTTGAAAGTTCAAATCATTATCATCTTTGAAATAAAATGTTAATGGAACTAAGATTTCACAGGTGATATGTACATATAGTTTAGCATTTTATAATTCCCTGTTTATAAACAATCTTCCCTCTCTGTTCTCTTAATATTTTTCAGATGCGCTTTCTAGATTGTACCCAAGGGAGAAAAGATCCATCCAAATCTATCTTGGATGTAGGCGTTGAGAATGCTATTAAATTTAGTGGGTTTGATGAGAAGATGTTTTTTAAACGTGGTGGTAAATATATATGGAGCAAAGCAGATATGCGTTTGGAATGGTAACTGACTGTTTTTCCACATTCTTGCTTGTACAGATAATAAACTGAGTTCACGCTATGCACTTTTATAAATCTGTCAAATATTGCCATATTTTAGACAATTCTAATTGTCTAAAAGAAAATGGCACTCAATGCTATGTCCTTTCAAATACACCATGGTTGTACATTGTAATATAGGGCATACGTCTTGGACACATAAAATCACTGCACTAGTTTGTAGTGAAATGTAAAATTCACAACAAAGGAACAAAACATGATTGCCAAAGGTGTATTTATTTTTCTCTTTGCATTCTGAAATGCTCAAAAGATTTTTATTGACTGGATTATAATGAATTGCAAACCGAGAGGTTAGAAAAAGTATTTGATGTGCTTTGTCCACCCTGAGAAAACATTGTTGAGATGCAGGGTACTATGCATTACCACATCTGAAATATGGACTAATAAGTTTTGGGTGATTGACTGTATTTTGAATGGTTTATGTTTTTATTACATTTTAATAGAGTATAAGTTGACCAGCATTAATGCTTCAGGTATGAATATAATTAAAATCCTCAAAAAGTAAAAGATCAAAAACTAGTTTTGATAAAGATAAGGTCAGTGGTGTTCATTTTCAACATGGCCATTATATTTAATACAGAGAACTGTTATTTCTACTTCACAATAATAAGTGTAGCTTTTTTATTTTTTTAAATGTTTGCACTGTATTAATACAAGATGCAAGGCACTTCATAGTATATACTGTCTATTCTGTCAGTTCCCAGTGAATAATCACTTTACTCTTAAATTGCGTCCATTTGTTTGTGCAGAAAAACTCACTTATCAGAAGTTTACCTTCACTTATTTATACCACAGATGTCACTAGTCCAACAATGGTTTACCTTTTCGCTAAAGACACTGTTATTACTGTCTTGATACCAGCTCACAGTCCCAGTTTTTTTCAGAGTTCTAGTTCTGTAATTCTGTCATTCAATGAATTAAAAGCAGGCAGCACTTACAGCAAACATGTATATTTACACCAAATAGGGGGAACAGTGGTTTGCTTCCAATCTTGGCAATGTGCAAAGATAGTGAGAAGACTGGATATTAATTTGTTATAATCCCAACAAGTTACAAAGTGACATAAATAAAGTCAAAAATGAAAAAAAATTATCTTTCTTTTGTATTCATCTGCTATAGCTTTCATTGCCACCTTTACGTTAGTTCAGAGCCAATTACACCCTAATGCAATAACTTGCATTATGTTTATCTCATAATGTTACTTTATTACACGGTACACATGAATAAAACATTATCTTTTGGTCTTTGTTTCTCTCACTTGTTTATTTGTCTGTCTCATCTGCTGCTTTTTATTAACTCCCCCAACCCATCCTGGTACTTTTTGTCCCCTTTTTGTTTACCTATTTTTCATTGCTTTCTGTTAAAAATATTTTACATCTCTCTCTGGTCAACTCTTTTATTTCCAAATCAGCTTTCATTACATTTATTTTTGTATCCATCTCTGCTGGTGCGTACTTGATCTTATGCTGAAACTTTGTAACCAATTCTCTATTTCACCACAGTTCTAATACCCTTGATCAAAATAATCTTCTTCACAAGCACACACTAAGCTCCCATGTACAATTGATCTAGCAGAATGACTCTATTTCAAAAGGATGTGTGGTATAAATAAGGTATTATTAGGATATTTAGTTAACAGTGTTTGGAACTTTTGAATCATATGAGCTCATCCAGCAGTGGAATTGATGTATATGTCAATAGTTGTATTTTGTGAATATAATGACTTTTGCAATATTTTGTAATAATAAAATCTGAATAAAGTGGTTAAAAATATGCAATGCCTACTTTGTATTATATTTTTGAGAGTCTCATTAGATAAGAGAACACAGTCCTTTCATTTAGTCAATATTAAGCAGAGTTTGTACATTGTATTTCCGTAAGGTGAGATCTAAAACTCCCAGAAAAATTGCATCAATGAAGTTATGACAGTCAAGTGGGAGTACCCACACAGACATTTGCTCTCCATCTGAATGGTTCTAAAACTTTCTGCCTTTGTTTCCAATTTCTAGCATCTACAGCTTTATTTTAATGTTTTCTTCATCTTGCTACACACTGCAAAATCCTTAACAATCCTCTAAGGTTCACATTGGACACTACATTATGAAGAATTTTCCCTCAGGGAAGCTATGCAACTTTTAAAGTGAATTATACTTATGTGATTCAAAATGCATTCAAAGAAAAAAGGTACAATGTAGATCTTAGCACTTTTTAAAATATATTTTTTATATATGTTAAAAAATGTCAATACAGCAAAATGACTTGGTTTCCTACTGCACCCTAAAAGTATGGCTTTGAAGAGTTTGAAGAGACCCCTCTGAGTAAGTGTACATGCGTTATTTGGGATTGAGGCCTTTAGAAAAGTGAAGGTTGATGCATGACCTTATAGATGTGTTTAAGATTATGATCAGACCAATAGTATAGATATAGAAAAAATATTTCCTCTTCTAGGAGTCCAAAACTAAGTGAGTTGCAGCAGTTAACACATCCAATAAAAAATTAGGTGAAACTTATTTGAGCAGGGAGTGGTTAGAATGTGAAACTTCCTACCAGATGGAGACGGGAGAGGTGCCGGACGATTGGAGGATTGCGGATGTGGTTCCTATTTTCAAGAAGGGGAATAGGGATAGCCCAGGAAATTACCGACCGGTGAGTCTAACCTCAGTGGTTGGTAAGCTGATGGAGAAGATCCTGAGGGACAAGATTTATGAGCATTTAGAGAGGTTTAGTATGCTCAAGAATACTCAGCATGGCTTTGTCAAAGGCAGATCGTGCCTTACGAGCCTGGTGGAGTTCTTCGAAAATGTGACTAAACACATTGACGAAGGGAAAGCGGTCGATGTGGTTTATATGGATTTTAGCAAGGTGTTCGATAAGGTCCCCCATGCAAGGCTTCTAGAAAAAGTGAGAGGGCATGGGATCCAAGGGGCTGCTGCCCTGTGGATCCAGAACTGGCTTGCCCAAAGGAGGCAGAGAGTGTGTATAGATGGGTCTTTTTCTAAATGGAAGTCGGTCACCAGTGGTGTGCCCCAGGGATCTGTTCTGGGACCCTTGCTGTTTGTCATTTTCATAAATGACCTGGATAAAGAAGTGGAGGGATGGGTTGGTAAGTTTGCCGAGGGACATAGATAGAATGCAAGACTGGGTGGAGAAGTGGCAGATGGACTTCAACCCAGATAAATGCGTAGTGGTCCATTTTGGTAGGTCAAATGGGATGAAGGAGTACAATGTAAAGGGAAAGACTATTAGTACTGTAAAGGATCAGAAGGACCTTGGGGTCCGGGTCCATAGGACTCTAAAATCGGCCCCGCAGGTGGAGGAGTTGGTTAAGAAGGCGTATGGTGTGCTGGCCTTTATCAATTGAGGGATTGAGTTTAGGAGTCCGGGGATAATGATGCAGCTATATAAGACCCTTGTCAGACCCCACTTGGAGTACTGTGCTCAGTTCTGGTTGCCTCATTACAGGAAGGATGTGGAAAAGATTGAAAGGGTGCAGAGGAGATTTACAAGGATGTTGCCTGGATTGAGTGGCATGCCTTATGAGGATAGGCTGAGGGAGCTTGGTCTTTTCTCCTTGGAGAGGTGTAGGATGAGAGGAGACCTAATAGAGATATATAAGATGTTGAGAGGCATAGATCGGGTGGATTCTCAGAGGCTTTTTCCCAGGGTGGAAATGGCTGCTACGAGAGGACACAGGTTTAAGGTGCTGGGGGGTAAGTACAGGGGAAATGTTAGGGGGAAGTTTTTCACACAGAGGGTGGTGGGCGAGTGGAATCGGCTGCCGTCAGTGGTGGTGGAGGCAAACTCAATAGGGTCTTTTAAGAGATTCCTGGATGAGCACATGGGACTTAATAGGATGGAGGGTTATAGGTAGGCCTAGAAGTTAGGGATATGTTCGGCACAACTTGTGGGACCGAAGGGCCTGTTTTGTGCTGTAGCTTTTCTATGTTTCTAAGCAGTTGAGATGAATAGTATGAATGCATTAAAACAGAAGCTAGATAAATACCATGAGCAGGAAAGGAAAAAAAAGGATATTTGATAGGATAGGTTTAGTTGCAGTATGGTGAAGTGCTCATGTGACATATACACACTGGGATGGATGAGTTGGGCGAAATGATTTGTTTTTGCACTGTATGTTCCATGTATTTTTTATAGCTGAAGGGATTAAAAGTTTTGGGCATACTGTAATTGCACGTAAAATTCCACATTTTCTTAAGGACATATATTTAATTTGGGTGCAAATAGGCATGAAAATCTGCCCCTCAATATTTTTCAAGTTGACCCACTCCAAGAGCCAACACTGGCCATCTGGCAACTCCAAAAGCACAGACGTTCTTTCAGATCTCTCTCAAGATCAACTCTCTGAAAGAGCTAAATTCCAGAGTTGAGGTGAGTATGACTGCCTTTGACATTGTGGCAGCATTTGACTAAGTTTTGTATCAGGGGACCCTAGCAAATCTGAAGTCAGTGTAATCAGTAATACTTTCCATTGGATAGAGTTATACCTAGCCCAAAGCACCAATACCACAGCCCCAGGACATTGCTGCAGGAGTTCCTCAGGGTTGTCTCCTGGGCCCAACCATCTTCAGCTGTTTCAGAATGAACTTTCCTGCTGCATAAGGTTAGAAATTGGGATACTTGCTAACACTTGCAGGACTAATCACAATTCCTCAGATACTGAAGCAGTTTGTGTTTGCATTCAACAAGACCTAAATAACATTAAGGCTTGGGGTGACATATGGCAAATTACATTAATGCCACACAAGTGCCATGAAATGACCATCTCCAACAAAAGTATCTAACCATCTATGCTTGATATTCAATGGTAATACCAGGGCTGAATCCCCCACCATCATATCCTGGAGGTTACCATTGACCTGAAACTTAACAGGACCAGATATATAAATATCATGACTACAACAACAAGTCAGGGCTGGGAATTCTGCTGCCAGTAGCTCATATCATGACTCACCAAAGTCTGTTCACCAATCGACAAAGCACAAATCAGAAGTGTGATGGAATCCTATACATTGCCTGGATGACTGCAGCTCTAACAACATTTAAAAAGTCTGACCCCACTTGACTGACACCCCATTCACCTCTTTAAAGATCTCTGCACCACCGACGCACCGTGGCAGCAGTGTATATCATCTACAAGATGCACCTCAGCAACTCCCCAAGGATATTTCAACAACTTCCAAACCCATGACCCCTGCCATCTAAAAGAACAAGGGCAGCAGATGCATGGGAGCACTAATGCCTTACACGATCCCCTCAGGTCACACAGCATCCTGACTTGGAAGGACATCTCAGCCCCTTGACCGTCCCTGGTGGGTGGAAATCCCTCGAAACAGGCACCCTGAACAGCACCGTGGCGTCGACTACACCAAGGGACGGCAGCGGTGCAAGAAGTTTGCTGCTCGCCACCAGCTTCCCAAGGGCAATCGGGGGCAGGCCGACAAATTGCTGGCCTTTGCCCACAACCTCTGAATGAATAAAAGGAAAATCCAGTCCTCACTCATCGCGTTGCCTGAACACGGTAATGCATTAATTCCCGGGGAATGAACACGACGGGACTGGTGTCAATGACAGGGGTGGAGGGGGGGAGGATGCAGCGCTCAAGCTCTTCAAACCCGCAATCAATGGCAACAGTAACACAGGCTCGACCCGCTGTCACCTGGTGCCGCGGGGAGGATACACGAGCCCGCAGCCGGGGTGACAGCTGCTCATCGGCGGCGGGCTCGCTCCACCGTGTTCTGAGCGCCTCCTAGCAACGGTTCACCCGGCGTTCCATTCCGATTGTCCCCGCTCTGTGTGTGTGTGTGTGTGTGTTCGCCGGGGTTTCATTGGCCGGCGCTGCAGCAAGCTCAGCCCAGAGGGTGGGCGGGCTGGCGCTGCTGCTGCTGCCAGTGACGCAGCCCACACAGTGCCATCGGTGTGGCGGCTTGCACTGCCGGATGCAGCCCGCTGCCACCTTCCTAAACAATAAGGGAAGGAACCAAAAGGACATTTTTTTTTAAAAAAAGCACCGAGTTTGCATGGGCAGAGGAGAGCGGAAAGGTGGGAGGAGGAGGAGGAGGAGGGGGGGAGGAAAATAGACAACAACGCCTTCCGGGACAGCTTCTGTCTCGACAGGTTTTGCAACTGAACCTCACCAAAGAGACAAAGGTGGGTGTAGCGTGTATTTTTTGTTAACATGTGTGTGCATTGCAAGGTGCTGAGTTAGGACGGGGGAATCCGAATTAATTTAATGTGCCGACCCGCCCTCGTTGCCCCCCTTCCTCTGCAATCAGCCAACTTTGTCGCCCAAGTGGTCCGGAATGTGGCACCATTTCTTGTACCCACCACAAGGTCTGCAACCCGATTGTATTGTATTCACCCACACTCCCCCGACACCGGGATCTCGTCTAGCCAGTCGAAGCCGCCTTGGTAACACGTTAGTTCCTTGCACAGTATCCTTGCCACTGAGTTAAGATTAGAGGGAGGAAGGGCGAGACCGGCATAAAGGAAATGCTTCCCCACTTGTCCTTTGTCACCCCAACGTTGGCAGCGACTGTACCTCAATGGCAACGTCTGCTAAACGATAAAGAGGTGGCGACCGTGCCTCAGAGTAACCAGATTACTTGGAACGTTTATCTCCGGCTACATATTTCCGTTTAAGCAAAAAAGAATGCACCGAGTGCGTTATTTACGGAAATGACTGTACGTTGTAAAAATGATTCTGTTTTTAGCTTTGAATTGCATATGCAGCGATCGAGATGCCGGGTGGCAAATCCTTGTTAAAAACGAGCCTTTAGATGGCACACTTGGTAGATTTGGTCTCCGCCATCCCACAAAATATAGCACTGCTAGTTAATGCCTTTCTGATTTTGTTCTTTGTTTCCATTATTACAAATCAGCCTTTCACTGAAAATAAGGTGATTTATGCCGCTTGTGTTTTTGTGTAAGCTTCGAAGTTATTGTATGGCTTGTAGATCATGGTGTATATATTGAGTTTGTCAAATTCCATAGGGTTTTTTTTACACTTTAAATAAATGCACATTTAGGAATATGATTTGGCGGTATTATGCAAAATTTGCTTTTCAAGAGAGGTAATTAATATTGAACATTCAGTAGGCTGCAAAGGACCCTATGGTGTGAATTGTAATATTTAAATTCATTCTCATTGTTTCAATGCAAGTACCACTTTTTCAAAAGTAAATCCCTCTTAATATTCTGAAAGGGCAGTATCAGATTATTGCTCAACAGGCAAATTGTCTCTGGGTATCTTAAAGTGTAAGTCCAGGCAGGGGCAACAACTCAACTTAATTTTATGGACTCTTCAGTGTAAAAAAAACGTATCTTAAATGGACATATATATATATATGGGGATACATGGGGGCGCATTAGAATGAGTGGTCAAAATCATGGATTTTGAGAAGTTTTAAAGTGGGAAAGCGGTGGAAATTCTGGGGGAAGATTCGTTTTGGGAGTTTGAGACTAGGCCCATGGTTGCCAAAGGTTGTGCTACTAATTGGTAATTGCAGATGAGTTCAGAAGACCAAATGAAAAAGTATACAAGACTACAAGATTTGAGGTGCAGTGAATTATGAGAGGGATTGGAAGATGAAGTGAATTTCAAATATCACTCAATGAAAATCAAGAATGGGAGTGGGAGGATTTTTCATAAGTTTCATTTCTTACATTGAGGTGCCAGATCATTTACTATCCTGTAAATTTTAACGTGCTTGTTAGTTCTTGCTTGTGTAAGGACACTGAGCAATGCCTCCTCAATTATGACCAAGACAGAGTTTACAGACTATACTACAGATTCATGCTCTGACTAATTTGGAAGCTCAAAGCACCACTGTGCATTGGCTAACAAGCATGTCATACATCATTTATATATAATTGTGCTCTGAATCTTAGGAGCAACCTATACAGCGATGATAATTTGATCATGGAAGGTACATGTCTGCTATTGTTGCAACATATTGTAATTCTAAAACTCAGAAAGGTGCAAAGGGCAACACCAGTGAGCTAATTGAATTGTGTCATGTTGTTAGTAAACTGGAGTTAGATTGAGTCAAACACAGTGGAATAAATACTGTCAATTTGGAAAACATGGGATGTAGGCACTGTTGGTAGGCCAGCATTTATTGCACATAGCTAGTTGTCTTTAAGAAAATGGTGGTGATTTGCCATTTTGAACCATTGCAGTCCATGTGATGTAGGTACACTCATAGTGGCGTTAGGAAGGGAGTTCCAATGACAGTAATGGAATGGCAATATATTTTTGAGTCAGAATGGTGTGTGTCTTGCAGATGGTGGTGTTTCAATGCATCTGCTGGCCTTGCCCTTCTAGATGATAGAGGTTGTGGGTTTGGAAGGTACTATCAAAATAGCCTACTTGAGTTGCTGCAGTGCAAATTGTAGATAGTATACAGTACTGTCACTGTGCATCAGTAATGGAGGGAGTGAATGTATATGTTGGTGGATGGGGATGGGGTGCCAATCAAGCGGGCTGCTTTGTCCTGAATGGTGTTGAGGCTCTTGAGTGTTGTTGGAGCTTCACTTATCCAGGCAAGTGGTGAGTATTCCAGCACACTTCTGACTTGTGCCTTGTAGATCGTGGACAGGCTTTGGGGAGTCAGTAAGTGACTTGCTACAGAATTCCCAGCCTCTCCCTGCTCTAGTAGCCACTGTATTTGTATGGCTAGTTTAGTTTCTGGTCAGTAGTAACCCGCCCCAAATGTTGATGGCAGGGGGGTGGGGGGGGGGGGGGGGGGTTGCTCAGCAATAGTAATGCCACTGAATATCAAAGGGAGATGGTTAGATTCTCTTTTGTTGGAAATAGTCACTATCTGGTGACATTTTGTGGCATGAATGTTACTTGCCACTTAAAAGCTCAAGCCTGAATATTGTCAAGGTCTTGCTACATATGGCCAGTTGATAAATTTGTTGGTTCTGCAACAGCACTTTCTTGCAGTATTCATACTGCTTTGGTTGTAAATGTTGCCTGAAAACCCTAATATAACAAGAATGCAAACTGGATTGTAAAACCTCTTTACATGAAAAGCGGTGTGGGTCATTTGAATATCATGCTCTTCTGTTTACATTAGCTGCTGTTGCCATTTCAAATTGAAACTTATTGGATGCCACTTTTTGTAATTTGCGTGTTGGAACCCAATCATCTCCACCCTTTTGATGCATGAGTTCGTCAGAGCAGTATCCTTGGCCTAACCATATCAGCTGCTTCCTTCCATCACAAAGCCAGAAGTGGGGATGTTTTCCAATGATTGCACAAAGTTCAGTTCCATTCACAATTCCTCAGATAAATAAGCAGTCTATGCCCACTTGTTGCAAGACCTGAACTCATTCCAGGCTTGGAGTAATAAGTGGCAAGTACCATTTGTGCCACGTGTTTGCCAGGAAATGACCAGCTCCAACAAGAGTATAATCTAACCACCTCTACTTGATCCCAAGGGCAGTACCATTGTTAAATTCCCCACCATTAAAATCTCCGGTGTCACTGGTGTCCAAAACTTTAACTGGGCCTGCAGCATAAATACTCTGGCTATAGAAGCAGTTCAGAGGTTGGATGTTCTGCAGCAAGTGACTCACCCGGCTCCCCAAAACCTTTTCACCAACTAGAAGGCATAAGTCACGAGTTTGATGAATACCTTTTACATGTCTGGATGATGCCACTCCAGCAATACTCGAGAAGTTCAAAATCATCTCGGACAAAGCAGCTCCCTTGATCAGCATCCTATCCTGCATCTTAACTTTCACTCTCTCCACCACAGGCAAAATCTGGATGCAGAGTGTGCCGTCTACAAGGTGCACAGCAGCAACTCTTTCCACCGGCACCTCCAGGCTTCTACCACGTAAGACATAGTAAATGTATTTCTGCTGGCAGAAAAACAGTTATCCAGCATACTCCCACTTTCGCTCGAGGTTTATACTCCTGTACGTTATTGAACTTTAATGGCATAGCCTAGTAAAAGGGCAAAGGCAAGAAGCACCTCCATTTCCCCTCCATACCACACACCATCCTGACTTGGAATTATATCGCCATTTCTTCATTGTAGCTGAGCCAAGATCCTAGAATTCCCTTCTTACACTTTGAGAGTACCTTCACTAGAGAGACTGCAGCAGCTAACAAAGGCAACTCACCAACACCTTCTCAAGGGCAATTAGGATGAGCAATAAATGATATCCACATACCCTAAATTAATAATTAAAAATTTCAAAATCTGTGCCTTTCCAATTGACTTGCTGCAAATAATGTATAGGAGTGCAGAGTAATCAGGTAGATTTTCTTTGGTAAGGGTATCAACAAGGGCTATGAGCATAGGTAGGTAGATAGCATTGAGTTACACTTCAACCATGATCTAACTCAGCTTGTCCACAGCTTTTCATGTGGGGGCCTACATTTCAATTTTTCTCGCACTCTAGGGGCTGATGAGCAAATTTCGGGAACATAAGGTTTGGCACAACGTTGGACATGGGTTTCAAAAGCTGATATAGGAAAAGAAACAACTTGCCGAGTAAAAAAAGTCACAAATTAATAATTGTAGAAAATGAGTAATAAATAAATATAATCATTATCGTATGAAAGTGTGAAAGGGTGTTCAGTTCACTCCCAGGGTTTGATTTTTCACATAACCTGCCATGTGTTTTGCGGAGGCTGCCTGCCATTGGCCAGTGGCAGGATCTGCTGGTCCCACCATTGTCAAAGAGGTTTCCTGTTGAATGCACCCCTCGCCACCATGAAACCCACGGCGGGGTGCACAGTCGGTGGGACCAGAAAATCCCATCAGCATGAATGGTCGGAAAGTTCTGACCCAGTTTTAAGGTGCTCACTCACTCACCCTCACCACTGTGAGAGTGGATGAGAGTGCTTGTTGGTGTGTAGAGGTGAGGGTGAATAAGAACCCTGAGAGTGAGCCAGACACAGACCCCTCCCTCTCACCACCTCTTTCTCATACACACAGACAAACACTCACCTCTTTCTCACTCTCTCTCTCACACACACCTCTCTCAGACATACAATTCACCTTTGCTCCCTCACACAATCAGTTCTCTCTCACACACACGTACACACATATACACGCTCACCTCCTCTCTCTCACGCACACACTCACCCCTCTCTCATGCAGACACCCATCCCTCAAAAACACGCACACCCACACTTAGAATTAAAATAAAGATAATCAGTCCTGTATTTGGATGAGCTACAAGTGTCAACATTAGATCAGTCAGTTATCTGGACTGGATATTTACAGTAAAAATGATGTCAGTAATCCATATGGATAGATGTTCAAAACAGAATTTTGTCAAGACAAATTGGGTCATACTGTAATAGACAGTCTTAGTTGAAAACCCATTGACTGCATGGTTCAGGGAACATTGTGCTAAAACCATACAGCATCTCCAGCTCTCACCCATCCTTACCCACACCTACACTCACCCAAACTCACTCACCCACCCTCATCCACACACTCACGTCAGTATTTCACTCACTCACCCACCCTCATCCACACTCACTTATTCACTCACCCTCATCCACACTCACTTATTCACTCACCCTCATCCACGGTCACTCATTTACCCACCCTCATCCACACTCACTCATTTACTCACCCTCATCCACACTCATTCACTTACTCACCCACACACCCTCACTCACCCATCCTCACTAAATTTAGGGACATGCAGAGAGCTGTGAGTGATGCCAGGAGAGCTGGAGGAAAGCGGCGAGAGCCTGGTCCAAGGGACCGCAACTGAGGGAAAGCAGCAACAAAGCACCAGGAGCTTGGGGAAAGTAACAAAGGTGGGTCAAAGGGGCCAGAACAGTAGAAAGGCAGCTGGAGCCACTGGAAGGCATAGTGAGTGGAGGCTCAGGGATTCTGTCACTCCATCTCCACACTCACAGTTGACAGTGTTCACTGCTCTCCAATCACAGCCTGCGTTTGCTGCTTAGTGAGTTTCTTCAGGATTGAGTCTATCAGCAGAAAATGTGGGAGAGAAACAGATTGTGATTGGAGTAGCAGTCATAGAACATAGAACAGTACAGCACAGAACAGGCCCTTCAGCCCACGATGTTGTGCCGAGCTTTGTCTGAAACCCAGATCAAGCTATTTCCTCCCTATCATCCCGAAGTACTCCATGTGCCTATCCAATAGCTTCTTAAATGTTCCTAAAGTTTCTGACTCCACTATCCCTGCAGGCAGTCCACTCCACACCCCAACCACTCTCTGAGTAAAAAACCTACCTCGGACATCCTTCCTATATCTCCCACCACGAACCCTATAGTTATGCCCCCTAGTTACTGCTCCATTCACCCGAGGAAATAGTCTTTGAACGTTCACTCTATCTATCCCCCTCATCATCTTATAAACCTCTATCAAGTCTCCTCTCAACCTCCTCTGCTCCAAAGAGAACAGCCCTAGCTCCCTCAACCTTTCCTCATAAGACCTACCCTCCAAACCAGGCAGCATCCTGGTAAATCTCCTTTGCACTCTTTCCAGTGTCTCCACATCCTTCTTATAGTGAGGTGACCAGAACTGCACACAATATTCCAAATATGGTCTCACCAAGGTCCTGTACAGTTGCAGCATAACCCCACGGCTCTTAAACTCAAACCCCCTGTTAATGAACGCCAACACACTATAGGCCTTCTTCACGGCTCTATCCACTTGAGTGGCAACCTTCAGAGATCTGTGGATATGGACCCCAAGATCTCTCTGTTCCTCCACATTCTTCAGAACCCTACCTTTGACCCTGTAATCCACATTTAAATTTGTCCTACCAAAATGAATCACCTCGCATTTGTCAGGGTTAAACTCCATTTGCCATTTTTCAGCCCAGCTCTGCATCCTATCTATATCTCTTTGCAGCCTACAACAGCCCTCCACCTCATCCACTACTCCACCAATCTTGGTGTCATCAGCAAATTTACTGATCCACCCTTCAGCCCCCTCCTCCAAGTCATTTATAAAAATTACAAATAGCAGAGGACCAAGCACTGATCCCTGTGGCACTCCGCTGGTAACCGGTTTCCAGTCCGAAAATTTTCCATCCACCACCACCCTCTGTCTTCTGTTAGATAGCCAGTTACCTATCCAATCGGCCAAACTTCCCTCTATCCCACACATCTTTACTTTCTTCATAAGCCGACCGTGGGGGACTTTATCAAACGCCTTACTAAAATCCATGTATATGACATCAACTGCACTACCTTCATCTACACACTTAGTTACCTCCTCAAAAAGTTCTATCAAATTTGTGAGGCAAGACTTGCCCTTCACAAATCCGTGCTGACTATCCCGGATTAAGCTGCATCTTTCTAAATGGTCGTAAATCCTATCCCTAAGGACCTTTTCCATCAACTTACCGACCACTGAAGTAAGACTAACCGGCCTATAATTACCAGGGTCATTTCTATTCCCTTTCTTAAACAGAGGAACAACATTCGCCACTCTCTAGTCCTCTGGCACCACCCCCGTGGACAGTGAGGACGCAAAGATCAAAGCCAAAGGCTCTGCAATCTCATCCCTTGCCTCTCAAAGAATCCTAGGGTATATTTCATCAGGCCCAGGGGACTTATCAACTTTCAGTTTATTCAAAATTGCTAGTACATCTTCCCTGCGAACATCTACTTCCTCCAGCCTATCAGCCTGTGACACCCTCTCTTCCTCAAAAACATGGCCCCTCTCCTTGGTGAACACCGAAGAAAAGTATTCATTCATCGCCTCTCCTATCTCTATTGACTCCATGCACAAATTCCCACTGCCGTCCTTGACCGGCCCCAGCCTCACCCTGGTCATTCTTTTATTCCTCACATAAGAGTAAAAAGCCTTGGGGTTTTCCTTGATCCGACCCGCCAAGGACTTCTCATGCCCCCTCCTAGCTCTCCTAAGCCCCTTTTTCAGCTCATTTCTTGCTAACTTGTAACCCTCCATCGAGCCAACTGAACCTTGTTTTCTCAACCTAACATACGCTTCCTTCTTCCTCTTGACAAGACATTCCACCTCTTTTGTGAACCATGGTTCCCTCACTTGGCCATTTCCTCTCTGCCTGGCAGGGACATACCTATCAAGGACACGCAGTATTTTTTCCTTGAAAAAGTTCCACTTATCATTAGTGCCTTTGCCTGACAATTTTTGTTCCCATCCTATGCTTCCTAATTCCCACCTGATTGCATCATAATTACCTCTCCCCCAATTGTAAACGATGCCCTGCCGTACGGCCCTATCCCTCTCCATTGCAATAACAAAAGACACCGAATTGTGGTCACTATCTCCAAAGTGCTCTCCCACAATCAAATCCAACACTTGGCCTGGTTCACTTCCCATTACCAAATCCAATGTGGCCCCACCTCTTGTCGGCTTATCCACATATTGTGTCAGGAACCCCTCCTGCACACACTGCACAAAAATTGCCCCATCCGAACTATTCGACCTATAAAGGTTCCAATCAATATTTGGAAGGTTAAAGTCCCCCATGACAACTACCCTGTAACCTCCACACCTATCCATAATCTGCTTAGCAATTTCTTGCTCCACATCTCTATTACTATTTGGGGGCCTATAGTAAACTCCGAATAACGTGACCGCTCCTTTCCTATTCCTAACCTCAGCCCATATTACCTCTGTAGGCAGATCCCCTTCGAAATGCCTTTCTGCAGCCGTTACACTCTCCTTGATTAACAGTGCCACTCCTCCACCTCTTTTACCAGCTTCCCTACACTTACTGAAACATCTATACCCCTGCAGTCCCCTGCAGAAATCTTCAAACTTGCTGACCCTTCTTACCGGGAACTTTCAATCCAGGGGCCACATTGAGGAGCCCGTGGACTGTGATTTGGACAAGCGTGATCTAACTGAATGACAGGAAAGCTTTGAGACGTTAAGTGACCTACTCCTGGGCCTCATGTAGATTCTTTCTATCAATAAATGTTAAAAATTGAGAGTATAGAGTTCACATTTTGTAACAGCTCCTGTAATATCAGATGCTAAAACAAAACCTCATCTTCACCCTCAGATGGATGTAAAAGATTCTTTCACTATGAGAAGAACAGGAGAGTATCTGAGCCAATATTTATCGTTCAACCAACATCATTAGAACAGATTACTTGACTATTACCTTATTGCTATTTGTAGGGCATATGACTAATAGGGCAAATTTGGCTCCTAAATGTCTGACATTACAACAGTGACTACACTTCCAAGTACTTCATGGACTGTAGAGTGCTTTGGGACATCCAGAAGTTTTAAATCTCTCTTCTTACCTCATGTAATATTTTTTTGTCAATGTTTTTTATAACCAAAATTATTATTAACCAGCAAGTTTTCCCACTCTATGATGACATCACAGGAGATTGATTCATGTCATGTTCTTGAATTTTAAGTGAAATTCAAGCATGTGCCAGAACAGGTGCCGAGGCAGCCCAGTGTCTCACATTTGCATTATAATGTTATTTAATGTCATGACACCATGCCTGTGACCAAGGTCAAATCACCAGCAACAGTAGGATGAATACAGGCTAGTAAGTTTCTAACCTGAAGTGGTTTGACTGGGTAAGACTTGTGTACCTGGAGGTGACACTAGTGACAGTAATGTGAAAAGGTTTTCTCTTGTATTGCCAACAACCTGGCTTACAGAAACATAAAGCAGGATCGCTGTGGGTACTATATCCAAACAATTTCTGAAAGATAACAATATTATATCTAACATTCTCTCTATCATTTGTTTTTCTTTCCCTTTTCTCCCTTTCATTTTTGATAGTCATGTGGATTATTCTGATTTGTTTTATTCGCAATTATAAATTGTATGCACTGATATATGCTCTGTAAAAAGGAGCCGGTGCCACAGTAATTTAGGTTTTCAGTGGAATTTTTTCTTCATGCATTATGCACTGGGGAAATTCCACCACATGAACCTAAAATTTGTTGCTTGTCAAACATTAATATGTTTGTGCTTTGGCACTGCTAGAATTTCTCTAAAGTACCTAATTAGGGAATAATAAGCGTGATGGTATGTGTGAGTAGAAAGAGATGTGAGGAGGAGGAGGTGTGAGGGGGTTGACCAAGACGACAGATTATTTTGATGAATTCCAAAGCAGAGTACTTGGTACTTGCAAGCCACAACTTGATATAACTATCTTCATGTGAGCATGCCTTAGAGTTAATTATTGGAAATTACAGGGTTTAAAAATTATTCTTACACAGTAATGTTATACAAATGCAAGTAGCCCTGGAAACTTCCCCAGTGACTCAACTGCAACCCCCCCTGAACTTTAAGCTTAAAGGGCCCATTGTAATCAGTGGCAGTATAAAACAACTTCCATTGGAAAAAGAGTGTTACAGCATTTATAGAATTTCTAATGGGATATATTGAGGTTAGTATTCTACTGCTTAATTTCAGTGCTGAAGTGGGCTACCTCCTTTGTCTTCTTTGCTGTGTTTTGTTCACCTGTTTATTTATTTGTCCAATTTTCTTGCTCATTTTCACTCTGGGTTTGTTTTTTTTTTAAAGAATCTCTCTTTCTATGATAAAAGGGGAAATTGGAACTTCTAATTAGGAAAAGTGAGAAGTAACTGTTTCCCCAGTCCTAAAATTAAGTGAGTGGGACTTTTGAGTTTCAGGTTGTCATGCGATGACCCAAGCACTGCAATACTTAACATCTGCACCCAATCATACTGAAATGTTTTCTCAATGTGGTGAACATCAATTAATGTAGCCTAGTTGAACTTTATTGCCATATTAATGTGAGTGTAACATATTAAATATCCCTATGAATGTAAACATATGAGTTGCTTCAACATTTTGTAGATGTACAAAATCAGAATTGAATTACCAAAAATCTATTGAGAAGTATTAACTAAAGGGCACACCATTTTGTTGAAGCCGCAGTCTTTTATGTTCATCTGCACAAAACCTCAAATCTGCTGAAGTAGCGTTTGGTGCTCCAACTAAGGTGCTTGCAGACTTTAAGTCTTACTCTGTCGCAGTGCCTACATACCCTGTGATATCCTTGGGCTATATTTGTCTTCTCTCCTTTCTTCCCACAATAATTTTGATGGAAACCAATGTAATCAAAATATAGCGGTGTTACAAAATTATTTTTGTTCTGAGATATTAAGATTAGATATTTAAAATTTATTTTTCCCATTGCTTAAACTGGCTAAATGCGAGCAGTTTTTAAAAAAATGATGCAATCTATAATAATAATGTGCTTATCTGCCTGAGTGAAATTGAATGATTTGAAAATTGAACTAGGCAATTGTGATTGCTTCTCAATTTCACATTAATCTGCGTTTTAGGGCCATGAAAGCTGAAAGTGATGTACACAATTACATCTGTAACAGGCCTATTGTTCAGGTCTTGTTACGGTGTGACTCTAAAACTCGTGCTAATCACCATCTGACATTTAACTGCCATCCTATCATGATTGCAACCTTTCTCCCTTCATTTTGGCTTTATTTTCTGTATGCACATAAATATAAATACACACAAAGAAATGTAGATACTGAAACTGTTGCCATTCTTTATTTTTGCTCCTGTACATACACGTTTAATCACATAAAATTTGTTAACACCAATTGCTTATACTGGGTGCATTTCTTGTCTCCTCCGTGCTGCTCTTGACACCTGCCTTTGCAAATTTTCTTTCTCCTGGTCTCTTTGTTTTTCTTATTTGGCTTTTATCAATGCTGTTTTTTATTCTTTTTCTCCCTGTTGCTCTTTTCTACCCATGCTCCACCTTGTTTTTACTTCCTGAGTCTCTGCTATCTGAGATCCAAAGGTAGTTTCACTGCAGTCAAGTATTTAAGAGATTTGTGACCATGTATATATGAATTAGGAGCAGGAGTAGCTATTCAGCCCCTCCTGTTTAAGCAGCATTGCTTAAACACGATTTCCCTTTCAGAAAACCATGTTGACTCTATCTGATTACTTTGAATTTTTCCAAGTGCCCTGTTATGTCTTTAATAATAGATTCTATCATTTTCCCTATGACAGATGTTATGCAAATTGTCTTGTGGTTTCCTGCTTTCTGTCTCACTCCCTTTTTGAACAAATTTGCTATTTTCCAATCTAATGGAACCTTTCTAGGGAATTGTGGAAAATTAAAACCAGATGCATCAACTGTCTCATTAACCACTTCTTTTAAGACCTTAGGATGAAGTCCATCAGGACCTGGTGATTGTAATTGTATTGAGTTCTTCCCTCTTTCCAATTCCCTGATTTACAGCTATTTCTGAGGTGTTACCTGTATCCTCTGTTGTGAAGATCAGTGCAAAATGCCTGTTAATTCATCTGCCATCTCCTATTTTCCATGCTTATTTCCCCAGACTCACTTTCTATAGGACCAACACTCACTTTGTTAACACTTTTCTTTTTAAAATATCTATAGAAATTCTTACTATCTGTCTTTGTGTTTCCAGCTAACTTTCTGTCATACTCTTATTTTCCCCTCCTTACTAATCTTTTACTCATTCTTTCCTTTTTTTTAAATGCTCTGTCCAATCTTTTGACCTGCCACCCATCTTTGTGCAATCATATGATTTTCTTTAAATTTGATACTGTCTTTAATTTTTTTACTTAACCACAGATGGTGTGTTCTTCCCTTGGAAGTTTTCTTTCTCATCTATTCGGTGAATTCTGAAATATCCCTTTAAATATCTGCACTGCATCTCTATTGATCCTTAACCTAATTTGCTAGTTCACTTTAGCTAGCTCTGCTTTCATGCCCTTATAATTGCCCTCATTTAAGTTTAAAATACTAGCCTTAGACCCAAACTTCTCTCCCTAACATTGAATGTAAAATTCAATCATATTATGATCTCTGCTACTGAGGGACACCTTCACAATGAGGTCATAACTAATCCTATCTCATTGCGCAATATACTCAGTCTTATGTATGTTCTGAGAATGTTGAGGTCTGTTAGCCTATTTTCTTATCAACTCTCTCTGTGCACCCTGTCACCTTAATTAGCAATGTCTGAAGCACATTGACAACCCCAACCTGGCCCCATCTGTAAATGATGCATTGATTGAATGGATGATGCAAAGTCAAAGTGCCAAAGAAACTAGCCAACAGGATTGGCCACATCAAATGCAGACGTGGGAGTTATACAATGTTGATTTACCAGCAAGACAGCAGACTGAGATGACAGATGAAACAAGAGTTTCCATTGTTTATTTTTAGCATAGCCTTGTAATTTGCTAAAAGTAAATTACTGCAGATGATCTAATCATAGAAACCCTACAATGCAGAAAGAAGCCATTTGGCCTATCGAGTCTGCACCGACCACAATCCCACCCAGGCCCTACCCCCATATCCCTGCATAATTACTCGCTAACCCCTCTAACCTACACATCTCAGGACACTAAGGGCAATTTTAGCACGGCCAATCAACCTAACCCGCACGTCTTTGGACTGTGGGAGGAAACTGGAGCACCCGGAGGAAACCACGCAGACACAAGGAGAATGTGCAAATTCCACACAGACAGTGATCCAAGTCAGGAATCGAACCCAGGTCCCTGGAGCTGTGAAGCAGCTGTGCTAACCACTGTGCTACCACATCTGCATTTGATGTGGCCAATCCTGAAACAAAAACAGAAAAGTCTGGAAAATCTCAGCAGGTCTGACAGCGTCTATGGAATATTGGCTCTATTCTCTCTTCACAGATGCTATCAGACCTGTTGAGATTTTCCAGCATTTTATGTTTTTGCTTGAAATTTGTTCATGGATGCTTACAAGTCATGACACTGGTTGAGAACACTCATTCTAGATAGTCTGTTGGTATGACCAGTATCTGCTAAATGCCACAACCTTACAGTAATCTTAGAATCTTAGAAACCCTACAGCACAGAAAGAGGCCATTCGGCCCATCGAGTCTGCACCAACCACAATCCCACCCAGACCCTACCCCCATATCTCTACATATTTTACCCACTAATCCCTCTAACCTACGCATCCCAGGACTCTAAGGGGCAATTTTTAGCATAGCCAATCAACCTAAACCGCACATCTTTGGACTGTGGGAGGAAACCGGAGCATCCAGAGGAAACCCACGCAGACACGAGGAGAATGTGCAAACTCCACACAGACAGTGACCCAAGCCGGGAATCGAACCCAGGTCCCTGGAGCTGTGAAGCAGCAGTGCTAACCACTGTGCTACCGTCCGTCCTAGTACTCGCATCTAAAGTTGGAGGATATTGGAAGGGATAATTGGGTGAGGAATTTTGTGTGTAAAACTAAAAGTATATTGCATCAAACAAATTCTGTCAATTTTCATTACTTAAAAATAATTACATTATCAACTTAAACAATTCTGGAAATCCTCAGCAGGTTAGACAATACCTGTGGATACAGAAGCAGAGTTTACATTCAGATTGATGGCCTGATTACAGCATTGGTCCAAACATGGACAAAAGAGCTCAATTCCAGACATAGGGCCAGATTCTTTACTGCCAGCAAGAACAGAGAATTTGGCGCTCAACCAAATTTCCATTCAGAGCAGCTGGACTGGTGAATCCTAGTTGCGGGTGAGGTCAGAGAATCTGGCCCATAAGGTGAGGGTAAGTACCCTTGACACTAGTTCAGATTTTAACTGTGTGTGGCATCAAGAAGCCCTAATAAAATTGAAATCAATGGAAATCAGGGAGAACTTTCAACTGATTGGAGTCACACCTAGCCTTGAGGACGATGATTGTGGGTTGTTGGAAACCAGTTATCTAAGTCCCAGGATATCGCTGCAGGAGTTCCTTAGGGTAGTGTCCTAAGCCCAACTTCTTCATGACCTTCCCTCCGTCATAAGGTCAGAAGTGGTGATGTTTGCTGATTACATTCGCAGGTCCTCAGATACTGAAGCAATCCATGTCCATATGCAATATGACCTAGACAACATAAGTGGTAAGTAACATTTGCACCACACAGTGAAAGGCAATGACCATCTCCAGTGGCAGAAAAACTCACCTTTTCCTTTGACATTCAATAGCATTACCATCTTTGAATTCCCCACCATCAACATCCAGAAGGGCTACCACTGACCAGATCTTAAGTGGACCACTCACATAAGTACTGTGGCTAAAAGAGTAGGTCAGAGACTGGGAATTCTGCAGCAAGTAACTCAGCTCCTGACTCCCCAAAGTCTGTCCATCAGCTACAAGTCACAATTCTGTAGTGTGATAGAATTCTCTCAAAGGTCGACAAAATCCAGGACAAAGCAGCCTGCTTGATTGATGCCCTCATCCACTATCTTAAGCATTCACTTCCTCCATCACCCAAGGCTAGGTGGCAAGAGTGTATTCCATCTACAAGATGCTCTGCAGCAACTCACTAAGGATCGTTCAACAGCACCCTCCAAACCTGCAGCCATCACCACCTAGTAGGACAAGCACTGCAGACACATGGAAACACCACAACCTGTAGATTCCCTCCAAGCTACTCACCATCTTGACTTGGAACTATAACATAGTTCCTTTATACTGTCTCAGTGTTAAAAGCCTGGAACTGCCTAACAACACTGTAGATGTACCTACACAAGATGGACTTCAGCAGTACCCAAAGGTGGGTTGCCACCACCTTCTCAAGGGCAATTAATGATGGGCACTTGCTTTGCCAGTGATGCTCACAGTTTATAAAAATAATTCAAAACTATCGCAACTCGATGATGTTTGGGATGGACAGTTTTTAAGCAAATATGGAGGCAGAAAAAGATCAAAAAGGAATATCTGTGATGGGATGGAGGACAGGAATGATTAAATGACAGTCCAAAAATGTGCGGGTTAGGTTGACCATACTAAATTGCCCCTTAGTGTCAGGGGGATTGGCAGGGTAAATACATGGGGTTACAGGGATACGACTTGGGTGGGATTGTTGTTGGTGCAGGCTTGATGGACTGTAGGGATTCTATGATTCTATGAAAAACCATGATGGTGCAAAGGAACAGTGTTTGATCGTGGCTAACAAAAGATAGGTCCAGAGCAGGTGTAAATGGTCACAGGAAATATGGAACATGGGTTTGACTCTGATCCCATAGTCCAACATCCTGAAAACACTCACTGATTAGGCTTGTGCTTTTAAGTAAGGTACCAGAGAACTGTTACCATTCACATAACATGCACCAGTAATATTGGGTCAGATGGGGTATTAGTGAGGAAATTGAGTATCTCGACTCTGTAACATCAGTTTACCATCTGCAGCAATGTTTGGTTTCTAATCTGTTCCCCCTCAGAATGGAATCCTGTTCAAAAAGTGCACTTTTTTCTATGTAGATCAAGCTCTCCAGAAAGCTATGGATCTTATGTTGTGTTGTTACTTGGGGAATGCAACCTGTCAGAGTTAAATGCGACTGATTACAAATTCAGATTGATGTACCATAAAGTTTTTTTTGCTTTATTTGAAAGGAGCATTTCAGAATTTAATTTTGTTTGTAATTATTCACTTTTCTCACACTTGCTGCAAGTCAAGTAAATTCGACAAAGTTCATAAAATTCTATGGTGCCTATTGAAGCACCAAAGTGTTAGTAGGCCGGCTGACAATATCATACCAGCTTAAATTCTTGAGTGTCCTGAAATGCTGTGTTTCACTTCCATTAACACTCTGAGAAGATTCATCTTAGTTCACTGGTCTGGTCTCAAATGTGTACCTCAAGTGGGAGTGGGAATTGCCAGTGTTGATGGTTTATATAATTTTATGTGTGCATTACTGATTGTACTAATTTATCTGTTCAGCAGGATGGGTAAACTCTCTCAAATTTTTAAAAAAACTATTGTTCTGCATTTAGCAGACATTTGATAATTTCAGACTATGATCAAGGCCAATATTTGATGCAGAGATAAATACTGAATGACCCTCAAAAAGGGCTAATATAATTTTATGTTCTGCAAGAAGTCCTCTAAAGATCCAAATCTCTGTTATCTGAAAATGCCCTTGAACATATCAACTGAAAGTATAAATTCCAGACATTCGGGCTCAAAGCCAAAATATCCATACTTCCAAATCTGTTGTGTCATGGGCTAGAATATACTGTAAAAATAATATATGTGCAATGAGATATGATGTGTGACAAGGGTAGCATGCCTGGGAGGAAAAGGTGATTTTGGATCTCTGCTTTCCAAAGCTCTCCATCTCTGGGTTTTTCCTTGCAACAAGTCTGAGTTTGTTGTGGACTATTGTTGTGGTCCAAAGATGTGCGGGTTAGGTTGATTGGCTATGCTAAAAAAAAAAATTGCCTCTTAGTGTTCTGGGATGCGTAGATGAGAGGGATTAGCGGGTAAAATATGAAGGGATATGGGGGTAGGGCCTGGGTGGGATTGTGGTTGGTGCAGACTCGATGGGCCGAAAGGCCTCTTTCTGCACTGTAGGGTTTCTCTGAAATATTTGATAGGCATTTCATTTTATTTAATTTGATTTATTATTGTCACATGTATTGGGATATAGTGAAAAGTATTATTTCTTGCGTACTATACAGACAAAACATACTATTCATTGAGTACATAGGGGAGAAGGCAAGGAGAGGGTGCACAATATAGTGCTGCAGTTACCGATAGGATGTAGAGAAAGATCAGCTTAATGTATGGTAGGTCCATTCAGAAGCCTGGTGGCAGCAGGCACCAGGCTTGAGTCAGTTGGTACGTGTTCTCAGATTTTTGTATCTTTTTCCCAGCGGAAGAAGGTGGAAGAGAGCATGTCCGGGGTGTGTGGGGCCCTTAATTATGCTGGCTGCTTTTCCGAGGCAGCGGGAAGTGAAGACGGAGTCAATGGATGGGAGGCTGGTTTGCATGATGGACTGGGCTACGTTCACAACCCTTGCAGTTTCTTATGGTCTTGGTCAGAGGAGGAGCCATACCAAACTGTGATACATCCAGAAAGGATGCTTTCTATGGTGCATCTGTAAAAATTAGTGAGAGATTGGTGAGATTTATTACTATGATTTGTCAGCAACTTTTGCTGTTGTATTATATGACTATTAAGATGGTAAAAGGTGAACTATTTGGCCCTTGGTCTTTTTTTTATCCAACAGTTCCTGTGCACATCAGTTAGAGTGGTTAATTCTTGCACTGGATATGTGAACTAAGAACAGTTCCATTCTGTGACACTGTCCTTCCTCATCTTCATGAGCTACACAAATTTTTTAAATGGTCCAAAACAGTATTGTGTAACCATAAAAGTTAAAATGTAGTCTATTTCAACAAGGAAACATTGGCAAAAATGGTATCTATGGATAATCCCAGAAAAAAAATCTATGGTGGGGCATGGATCCTCACCTACCAGTCATGGAGAATTTCTATTCTCAGTCACACTGCTCATAGTAGATGAGGTTGGGCTGGGGATTGGAATCAAGAAATGTGGGAATGTTCGTTGCAAGTTTCCCTGGTCCACTCTTGTATCTTTCAATTGTTGACTTGAGTACCTTGGAAGTGGTCTAGGTACAGGTCAGTTTACAAAAACTGGAATTTATCAGGAACTTTGCTGCCCATATCCTAACTTGCACCAAGTCCTGTTCGTCCTGCTCTTCTGCATGCTGACCTACATTGACTCCTGATTCATCAATACCTCACCTTTAAAATTCTAATCCTTGTTTTCAAATCCCTCTGTGGCATTGCCCCTCAGTATCTCTGTAACCCCCTCGAGCTTTACACGCCTTCGCGATAACTGCCTCCTCCAATTCTGGCTTCTTGTGCATGTCTGATTTTAATTGCTTCACCATAGCTGACTGTGCATCCAACTGCCTAGGCCCTAAACTCTGGTATTCCCTCCCTAACTGTCTGCTTCTTGAACTTTTCCTGGACCTTTAAGGTTTTGATGAGCACCTATTTCTTTGACCAAGCATTAGTCACCTGTCCTGTTATCTCCTTATGTGACTGGGTGTTAAGGCTTCTGTGAAATGCCTTAGGACATTTTACGACATAACAGGAGCAATAGAAACACAAGTTGTTGTTAAATGCTGATTGTAGGTAAGAGGAGAACAAAAAAAGGGTGAAAGTATCCATTAAAGAAAATTAAATTTATTTTGGAACTTTGAGAACTTTAATGGCAGGAGGTGGCGAATAAAAGTTGAGAGGGAAAGATGAATTTTTATAAGCCCACCTGGTGGATATTTGTCCATTTTTTGGCTCTACATTGCAGGAAAGGTGATGGAGTAATAGAGAGAGTCGGGTGGAAATTCAGTAATATTCTGTTCGGCATAATGAAATGCAGTTGCAAAGAAAATTGTACAGTCGCTTTCTTTGTGAATAAGGAGATTAAGAGATGACTTAATATATGTTTAAAATAACCAAAAAAGGATGAGGGGAGTAGAGAAACAGTTCCAGTATCTAAGGGAACATTGGTATAAGATGGCATGGAAAGATTTAGGACAAAGAACAGGAAAATCAGAATTGTGAGACTGTGGAACACACTATTACTATTGAACTGGTTGAAGTCATATCTAGCATAAAGATTGTGATTTTTGCAGGTCAATCAACTCCGTTCCAGCACATCATTGCAGGATTTGCTCAGGGTAATGTCCTCGGCAAAACCATCTTCAGCTGCTTCATCATAACCTTCCTTCCATTATAAGGTTAGAAAAGGGGATGTTTGCTGATAATTGCACAATGTTCAGCACCATTTGTGACTCCTCAGACACTGAAGTAGTGGCAAGTAACATTCATGCCACACAAGTGCCAGGCCATCTCCAAGAAGAAAGAATCTAGCCATCACTCCTTGACATTCAAGGTAAAGTTGCATTGTCCGTGATGAACATAGGCTGTCTTTCAGGGGAAGAGCTGACAGGTGTTGATTTAACCTGAGGATCGCCACACCTCGTGGTAGGGGCAAAGTTGGGAAGGCAGGCATCTATGAATAACCAAAGCCGGTATGGGAATTGAACCCGCGCCGTTGGCATCACTCTGCATCACTAACCAGCTGTTCAGCCAACTGAACTACCATCACTGAATACCACACCATTGACACCCTGCGGATTACCATTGAGCAGAAACTCAACTGGATCAGCCATATAAATGCTGTGGCTACAATGGTAGGTCAGAGGCTAAGAACCCTGATGTGAGTAATTCGCCTCCTGATTCCCCAGAGCCTGTTCAACAACCACAAGGCACAAGTCAGGAGTGTGATGCAATATTTTCTACTTGCTTGGATGAACGTAGCTCCAGCAACACTCAAGACGCTTCACACCATTCAGGACAAAACAGCCGGCTTGATTGACACCCCATCCACGAACATTCACTCCCTCCACCACTGACGCACAATGGCAGCAGTGTATACTGTCTATAAGATGCATTGCAACAACTAACCAAGACTCTTTAGACAGCACCTTCCAAACCCAGAACTGCTACCATCTAGAAGCTTATGGTTATGGTATGTACAGTTGCAGCATGACCTCCTGGCTCCGAAACTCAATCCCTCTGCCAATAAAAGCTAACACTCCGTACGCCTTCTTAACAACCCTATCAACCCGGGTGCCAACTTTCAGGGATCTATGCATATGGACACCCAGATCCCTCTGTTCATCCACACTACCAAGTATCTTACCATTAGCCCAGTACTCTGTAATCCTGTTACTCCTTCCAAAGTGAATCACCTCACACTTTTCCGCATTAAACTCCATTTGCCACCTCTCAGCCCAGCTCTGCAGCCTATCTATGTCCCTCTGTAACCTGCCACTTCCCTCCGCACTGTCTACAACTCCCCCTTACCACCGACCTCCGACATGGAGCGATATGGTTAAAGCTTATGGTATTTGCTACCAAATAAACCTGTTGGACTTTAACCTGGTGTTGTGAGACTTCTTACTGTACCATCTAGAAGGACAAGGGCAGACACATGGGAACACCACCACCCGGAGGTTCCCCTCCAAGCCACTCACCATCCTGACTTGGAGATATATCATCATTAATTCACTGTTGCTGGGTCAAAATCCTGGAACGCCCTCCCTAACAGCAGTGTGGGTGTATCTACATCACATAGACTGCAATGATTCAAGAAGGCAGTTCACCACCACCTTTTCGAGGGCAATGTTAGCTTAGCCAGTGACCACCAGAGCCCACGAATGAATTAAAAAAAAGCTTAGATGAATTATTCAAAGAAAAGGAAATAAAGAGATATTGGAACCGGACTGGCACATCAGATTAAGACTACTTGTGTGGAGGATAAATACATGAACTTTTTGGGCTGATTGGCTTATTTCTACGTTGTAATTACTATGTTTCAACTCAGCTGAAATCTTCCCAAATCCTAAAATAGGGGGGCGATTTTCCCAGCAGCACAGCAGGCCGGGAGACTCGAGCAGAAGCTCCCCACTGAGTGCCAGAAATCGGCGCAGAGTTGCATAATTTATTCAAATGAGGACTTGCATGTTATTAGCAGGCCTGGCACTGAAGTCTCCGGGCCCACTGGCTTCTCCTCCTCTCTACCCCCCCCCCCCCCCCCCCCCCCCCGCCCCCCTCCATCCCCCCGCCCAGTCATGAGTATTTCACTCCAGTGGGATTTATAACAGCTCCCCACTAGCAGGGAGCTGGTGACCCGACCCTGCTGAAGTGAAGGGGTAGGCTCCCTAGGAGGTCGGTGGTAAGGGGGAGTTGTAGACAGTGCGGAGGGAAGTGGCAGGTTACAGAGGGACATAGATAGGCTGCAGAGCTGGGCTGAGAGGTGGCAAATGGAGTTTAATGCGGAAAAGTGTGAGGTGATTCACTTTGGAAGGAGTAACAGGATTACAGAGTACTGGGCTAATGGTAAGATACTTGGTAGTGTGGATGAACAGAGGGATCTGGGTGTCCATGTGCATAGATCCCTGAAAGTTGGCACCTGGGTTGATAGGGTTGTTAAGAAGGCGTACGGAGTGTTAGCTTTTATTGGCAGAGGGATTGAGTTTCGGAGCCAGGAGGTCATGCTGCAACTGTACAAAACTCTGGTGCGGCCGCATTTGGTAGTTGATATTGGAATAGTGTAGATTAGAGGGGCTTTAGATTGGTTCCACTGGTCGGCGCAACATCGAGGGCCGAAGGGCTTGTACTGCGCTGTAATGTTCTATGTTCTAGGTGCACCCTCAGCATTGTCAGCTTGGCAGTGCCAGCCTGGCCCCCAGCACTGCTCAAGGAGCAAAGTGGCAATGTCCAGGGGGCACTTTGGCATTGCCCACCAGGCATCTGGCAGTGCCAAGGAGGTGGGGCCTATAGGTGGTTGGTCCTCTGGTGGGGGAGAGGTCCTGCTGCCACTTTGCATTCGGCAGTGACAGAGGGAGGGAGGCCAGTGACTGGGGCTATCCATCGGGGTTGAGGGGTGGGTGGGGATCGGCCTGCCATGGTGGAGGGGAGTGTCGGGGCTTGCCTGGATAAGTCCAGGGGAACACAGTAAGAGTTTTAACAACACCAGGTTAAAGTCCAACAGGTTTATTTGGTAGCAAATACCATTAGCTTTCGGAGCGCTGTTCCTTCGTCAGATGGAGTGGAAATGTGCTCTCAAACAGGGCACAGAGACACAAAAATCAAGTTACAGAATACTGATTAGAATGCGAATCCCTACAGCCAACCAGATCTTAAAGATACAGGCAATGTGGGTGGAGGGAGCATTAAGCACAGGTTAAAGAGATGTGTATTGTCTCCAGACAGGACAGCCTGCAAGTCCAGGAGGCAAGCTGTGGGGGTTACTGATAATGTGACATAAATCCAACATCCCGGTTTAGGCCGTCCTCATGTGTGCGGAACTTGGCTATCAGTCCAGGGGGACAGCAATCGGGGGAGTTGGGGAATTGGAGGGGCAGCGATGGTGGGTTGCTGTGCTGGCCAGCCATCAAGCTGGCCAGCGATTGGGAGGCCGGTAGTGCGGGGCTACGACGCATGCGCTGACCTCGGCTATGACAGATTGGCGCATGTGCAGTTGCCCACTCAGCTCTATCCCAGTGGGAATAGGCCCCATCTCTGGATTTTTAATGAGATTCACGGTAGGGTTCTCTGTGATGCACAGAGTGTGGGAGATTCATTTTGAAAGTCCCGCTGAAAAAAACCAGTGAGATTAACTCCAGTTTTACACACATTTGACACTTGGAATGTTTTTGGGAGAATCCCACCCATGATGTTGTTATTTGTTAATTACCCACAGCTATAATCCATATTTTGAACTATGTTTGCACATCTGATTGGCTTAAGGAGCATTTAATAAATAATTTGTGGAACAATTGAAAATGTTTTGCAATAATGTGGCAACATAAAATAAATTCTTCTATCACAGAAACTCCTTCCAGCATACCCATTGTTCAACTTTAACCAGGTGGAGTAATGGACCCATTGAGCAAATTGCTAACAACCAAAATTTATACTATGCTGATTAATTCCTTCATAAAAATTTGGATATGTATTTGGTTAAATACAGGATTAAAGAACAGAGAGGTGATCAGACACTGCAATGATGGAATATTTTTGGTAAACAATAATTCATGTACGACTGATACTGCCTGGCAATTTCATTCAAAGATATCCATCCGTAGGAAGTAATGGTCAGGGTTAAAGAATGAAGATTGATAACTTGATTTACTGGTAGTTTGTTTGATTATATTTGGGAGAAATTTTGCAATACCTGTTTATCCTTAAAGAAAATTGAGTAAATGCGTTACAATCCAAAATAGTGGTGATAGTACACAAGGTTATGAAAGGAATGGGTTTAATGGGATACATGGCCCTTTCTTCCCTAAGATGTTTTCTTATATACATATTTCTCATGCAGCAGTGGTGGAACAGTTCCTTTGAATAATTAAACAGTGCATCAAAAGCTGTGTGAAATGGATCAGCGTACGGGCCTCGTGTTGTGCACCTCTGCCATATATTGGAAGGAAGTTATTCAGTAGTGGAATAAGAGGTAATGCTTCTCTTGAAAGTATTTTTTTACTTTGACTGTGAATAGCACCTCTTTTCATTCAACACAAACCACTTCAGATCCTAAGCCAGTTTAGAGTGTGACTGTTTGGTAACTTGGTTAAGTTTAAATCCTCTGCACTCCTTTTGTACTTTGCAGCTTTCAAAATGTAAACATGTTTTGATCGCATGGCATCTGTAGAACTGAAATTATGTTAAATTTTAATAAAAGTTGACAGAATCTATATGGAGACTTTTTAATCCCAATTTTCAGAGTGAAAAAATATAAATATTCCTTTATTTTTCATTTTGTTGCAAACAATGTCTTTTGTTTTCTGCAAAAGACTACATTGCATAAAACTGTTCTAAAGTTGATGGCTTCACTTCTGTTGTATGTTTCTGGTTCAACATTCTACAAACAGATTCTGGTTACAGTAGATCAGAAAGATGAAATTATGCTCAAAGGCTCTTGGGACTCTTTAAGGGTTCGGTAATCTGATCCTTATATTACATTCAAAGTTGGTTTGTGTAGAGAAGCAGCCCTTAGCTGAACAGCTGGCAAAAAAAAAGGATAACTGGGGAAGAGAAATCCTACTTGAAGAAGGAATGATTTAATCTGCTTTAATCTGAGCACATGCCGGACTTGAGATTCTGCACTGATAAATAGAAATGAAAAGATGTAAAGGAAAATAATATGTATTTACTTATTAACTAAATAAATCCATATCCACATTAGAAAGTGCTTTATAGCCAACAAATTATTTCTGAAGAATAGTCGCTATTGTGCAGACGTTGTGCTCCTTGTGATCCTTTCTTGATAACTGACTGATGCAAAGTCTGTTTTTTGCATTATATTTCCCAAGGGCAATTTAATAAGTCGGTGCACATCTTCATCTTAATTAGAGTGCAGTAGGGAAACTCAATTCATTACAACTAGTAGCAAGCTTAGAAATGAAATTAGAGCTGCTGTATCCAACCAGTTTTTTGTTGTTCAGATTTGCATGCATTAGATATCCTCAAATCAACATATTGTTTTGGAATAAAAAAAACTACCTGATGAGCACTTTCCTCTTGTAAAATGCATGCATTACATAAAGTTAAATGTAAACCTAGTTCAATATATTACAAAATTCAATACTCTAAAATGATGTGCAATAACATACTCGTACTGCTAATCTTCAGTAGTAGGCCAAGATTTGATTAAAAATGAAACGATAATTGGAAGAAAGCAGAAAATGCTGGAACTATCTGCAAAACCCGTCAGCATCTGTAATGTTTTGCATGGGGACCAGTGATGCGATTATATTATAATGTCACATTTTTTCAGAGATCAATACTATTAGGCTACCTAATGAAATGTCTATTGCAAATCAATGCTGGTGGCAAAGTGCAATGTTATCATCACTGTAACTGTTAAAATGAGTTTATGGAGGGAACTCTATATTCTGTTCCTATCTTACTTTGTGTACTTCCCCTTAAATGCATTGATGCTCTCTCCTCAACTATTTCATGTGGGAGCAAGTTCCACATTTTCAACACTCTTTGGGTAAACAAGTTTTCTTGAATTCTTTATTAAGTGTATTAGTGATCATCCTAAATTTATGACTTATAGTTTTAGACTCCCCACAAGTGGAAACATCTTCTCTGTGTCTGCACTATTAAACCGCGTCATAAATTTCAATGCATGTATTAGGTTACCCCTGCAATCCTTTCTTTTCTAGGGGGAAGAGTTCCAACTAATTTTCTTCCCTTATGGTCATAATCTCTGAGTTCTGGTATTATAAATCTTTTATGTGTTGCACTAGCATCTATATAACTATCTAATTCTTTCTATCCTTATATATTAGCTAATGCAGTAGTGGGGGGCTGTGCACCACCAGCACCTCTGTGCCAAAGGATGCAAAATGACTATCTTGTTAGGAAGTACGTATCAGTATGTGAAAGACCTGGTGTTAGTTGTGATATACTCCACTGCTGAATAGACTGTGGAAACCCAAGGCTGTGTCCACTTAGGTTGTGTGATAGAAGGATGTTAATAACTGTGTGGGATCCCCCAATTAGAGTCAGCAGCTTCAGTAAGCCAGTGAGTTAAATTGGGATGGGATTACTGTTTTAAAAGAATTGAGAAATATTGGAAGTAATGGCCGATGTGATTTTGAATATCACTATATTTTACTGCCAATTAGATGAGAATGTGGCCCTCTTCTCTTGGTGGTTAGCTAGTAATTGCTGACTTTGCCACACGACAGCTGAAGAAAGTTTTGGGGGAAAAAATGATTTTGAGGTATTAAACTTTTAACTCCATATAGTTATATGCACACTGTACATAGTTGTTGCCTGTCACCTTCCCCCTGCCATCCACACTATTGACACTTATCAAGGTAACTTGGACAGATGCTTGACTTTAAAAGGACTGGAATATATTAGATAGTTGGCTGATGGAGAGTTCCAGTGGTTTGGTCAATTGTGCCCAAAGAACCATTCCGAGAATGAACAACTTTGGAGCTTAGATGTACTGGCTGACATTGAGGTAGTTCTGTTTCCTGAAAATTAGATACAGGTAATATTTTTTTTAAAATCAAGCCTGCATGATCACAGATCTCTTCAAAAGAGCAACTATTCTGCTGTTATTTCAACTGTTACTCATACGCTGCTATTTAGGATTAACTTAAAAATACAGCCAAAAATTGTTTAAAATGCAACTATCTGTATTTGCAGATAATTAGGTTCTGCCTTCACATCAGTAAGACTTCATAATTCTTTTTGTAATCCATTTATTATCATAGCAAGGAAGGTCAAAAGCCAGCAGGTGAAAAAAAATTGAATTAAAATAGTGTTAAATTTGCACTGTTTTTTACATATGCGGAACACTGTTATACAACTGAAATTCCAGATTAATAGTTTATTGAAATCAAATAAATTCCTTGCTCCTGGTGCCTCCATAAGCCTTATAATCTCTTTGCAGCCCAGATGATTTAGCATAAATCTGGCAAAGTCTTTGAATGGTGCCACGGTAATCGGTGTAGAGCATGGTTTCCATACAAGTGGTCATGGGATCGAGCACCTACTGCCCTTGTGTTAAAAGGAAAGGCAGTCTTCAGCTGTCATATTGATGCTGTACTTGTCTATGCAAGTTTTATAAGTAACCTGTTCCCTGGCTAATAATAGAAAGAGAGGGAGGTGCGAGCAAATAGATACAAAGTTCAGATTCCAGTTAAAGTCCTTTCTCATTTTTTTTGTTGGATGTGCCCTGTTCATTTCAATGCTTGATACATTTATTTTTTTACACGAATTAATGGTATCTGAAAGGGGAAAACTTTTGAGCAGCCTGAAGTGTAACTTCTAGGTTGCTGCACTGTCGTGCATGTGTGCAAGCTGGAGACAACATCGGTGCCAGTTACCACACTAAGCTGCAGCACAATTGCAGTTGTAATACGCTGCATGGGAACCTTCCAGGCCTGATTGCAGCCGAATTACCTAATTATTAGTCCAATTTTCTGAGGTAAACTCATTCTAAACCTACTACTGCCATTGGGTGAATGCATCTCAATCTGGCGTGGGCCACATCTGACACTGCAGTCAAAAGAAACAAAACACCAGAAGGAAGGAGTCCTGCTTTGCTTCAGAAACATTTTTAGCCTTGGCGCCTGTGTTACATTCTACAATTGGTGCGGAGTGGAAATGGCTTCAAACTGATGCAGTGCTGAATTTACCAATTAGTTTCAACTTCCTATGTTGCCATACAAGTTCTATTGTAACCTTTTTGGAACATCGTTGCTTAATGTTGCCATTGTAACATCAGATGCTTTGTCAGTTTCAGTTGATCACAGTTAATTGATGCATTGCTCTGCAATCAATTTGATCATTTCAGATGCATGTTGTAAGCAAGTTTGTGATGCTTTGAATTAAGTCATCTGCTATCTATTACATCTGTAAAATAGGTGGATAGTATGAAGTAATAAGCAGTCATGTGTGAAACTGCAGATTTCGCTCAATATGTACTGATTTTCACAGAAACCTGAATAATGCTGTGATAGGTTAAAGGTAGCTCCTGTCTGTCACAGCTATGAGTTTAAATTAAGCTAATTTGGTTTGGATAGATTTATAAAAATCTTGAAAAATGTTTGGGTGATTCGCTGAGCTTATCCAGTCAACGTGTGACTATCCTGTGTCAAGCTAATCAGCTTCTGAAGTGAAACTCGAGACCATTTCATTATTCAAAGTAGATTAGTTTAACTGGTAGAACTCACTCAATATTAAGTATAATTTGGCACCCTACTTCTAGAGGGAAATTGAAAAGAATTAATTGAGTGCTTAAAGAGATATTTAAACCACATAGTTAAAAAGAAAGTGGAGATATTGGGGAAAGGGAGAATTGATAATGAAAATATTCATGTGCAGAGTTTGGAGTGGGCCTGATAAATAAAACATAGTCTTGTTCCAATTATTATGTCGAGATGTTGGAAAAAAAATCAAAATCAAACTCAGATCTTGAGCTTAAGCTGTAGAAATTGTGTCAAATAGGACCCATTTTGCCAGAACCTTCACAGCACCTAACTGTTCAAAATTGCAGGCAGAAGCGTATTAGCCTCTATATTGGGCAAAAACAAGCAAAATATGTCATTTGTCCATGTCTGAAGTAGACATGAAACCATTTTGTTTATGCAAATAAGTTATTTAGTGCCTGCTTCAGGAAGATTTTGGTGACATGGGAAATAGTTATTTTCAGAGTTTTTGAACAGGATTCTTTCAGGTATGGGGAGCCAACAGGAATCACACCTGCCAGCCAGAGAATGGCGCAAAAAACACACCAGTTTCATGGGAAATACCTGGTGGAATCAAATATACTTTAGACTCTTAAGTGGCCACTGTCATGCCTTTTCATGATTGACGACCCCGGTGGTGAAGGTCCCACCCACCAAAAGCTGCCACAGCTCCTCATACCATCAGCAGGAGTGGCGGCAGCTGACAGCAATGTACCTACCAATGATTGTGTGACCCCAGACCAAAGGTGAATGGAGATGGGATGTGATTTACAGGGTGGAGTTCACAGGAGAGTGGGGAATGGCAGGTGTATCAGAGGCAGGGCAGTGGGGTAGCTTTCAGAGGCTATTCCCTGCCTGAAACAAAAACAGAAAATGGAGAAAAATCACAGCAGGTCTGGCAGCATCTTTGGAGAGAGAATAGAGCCAACGTTTTGAGTCTGGATGACTCTTTGTCAGAGTGAAGAGCAAAGAAAATCAGGAGAGACTTATACTATGTGGGGGTGGGGGGGGGGCGCAGTAATAGGACAAATGCAATGTAAATGATAATGAAGAAGGCTGAGAAAGGTGCTAAAAGTGTCCATTAAGTGATCAGAATGTGTGAATGGCAGAACGGAGGTACAGACTGTTAAGGGACTGCCTGAGGATTGTGGCAGATACCCTGAAGGATGGGGAGGGCAAGATGGAGAGCAGGAATGGAGAAGTGGAAAAATAGAAGTGAGAATGAACTTCCCTGTCTGATACTGGGTCCCTCACTCAGATACTGAATGCCTGATAGGGTTTGATGAAGGACCTCCCCCATCATAAGTCATTTATAAACCAAAATTTTGAATTGTGGTCCAGAGCTTTAGTCCTCTGTACAGATTTTTCAATAAATCTATCATTTCCATCTATGTCACCATTAAAAGCTTCAACATTTTGAATTCTAATCGTTTTGCCTCCATGTCCACAACATTAAGTTAAAAAGACATAAACTGCAGCGTATCCGGTATATTGTCTTAAACAATCCATTGCCAGATCCGACCGCATCAAGTTCACTTAATCCACACATCTGTCTGCAACAAGAACCTGCTAGTCTAGGATCATCCCGGATGGCCAAAATAACAGCAGGTTTCTTTTGTCTATTAACTTTAAATCACTTTCTTCTACAATTCCACCTTCATCTCTAACAAGAAGTGTCAGGAGCTCATAGAGTTTGCAGTCTCTGAGTTAGAGACTGTGGCTGGGATTTTCTAGCCCTGCCTTGACAGGATCTGCCGTGGCGGATGCGGTCGGTCAGCCAAAAGTCCGTTGACTTTTGGCAGAACTGGACGATCCCAGCAGTAGGCGGGGCTGGAAAATCCCGTCCAGTTTATTTAGCTGTTTCCTGTTTTCCTTGTTTTCCCCCGGCGATTAAGCCACTTCTCGGATCCATGCCAAACACTCCCATAAAACCCTGTTTGAATTCCTTCAGTCAGCCCTTTTGATGGAGAATGGTTAGGGGAATGGAGATGTTTTGCAATATGGCTTCTGGGACAAATATAGTACTGTGGCCAGGATTTTCCCAGATATTGGCAAAGACTGATGTCGAGCCAGAAAAAAAACTTTGTGACTGGTCCCATGATGTTTCATTGGCAGGGCGGCCTCTGATTCACCCACCATCGACAACTTAGACATTTGGGGATCCAAGATGCAATTTTTAAAGGCTGCCCCAGTGCACAGCAAGCAAACCAGTTCACCCTGGCACCCTCCGGGCATTTGCCTGGCATGCCTGGATGCTTTTTTTTGATGGTGAAGGCATATGATATGATTCCGACATGTGGGCCTGATAATGACATGTAAATATATTCAAATGAAGTTCCTGACATTCAACACATTCAACATCGGAAAACGCACCCTGTCACTGCCGGGGGGGGGGGGGGGGGGGGGGGTGGGAGGGGTGGAGGAGGGCAATTGCATCGTGCTTTTACACGGAAATAAAATATGACTTTGCACTTCTCGAGATATTTTTCACTCCAGTCACTAAACCCGCCGTGAATGGAGGAGAAAAATCCCAGCCTGTACATTACATTGCATTCCACCGTTAACATAGAAACTAGAAACAGGAGTAGGCCATTTGGCCCTTCGAGCCTGCTCCGCCATTCATTTTGATCATGGCTGATCATCAAATTCAATATCCTGATCCCCCCTTCGCCCCCCCCATCCTTTGATCCCTTTAGCACCAAGAGCTATATCTAACATCTTGAAATCAGACAACATTTTGGTCTCAATTACATTCTGTGATAGTGAGTTCCACACGTTCGTGAAGAAATGTCTCCTCATCTCAGTTCTAAAAGGTTTACCTCTTATCCTCAAACTATGACCCTCAGTTCTGGACTCTCCCACCATTGGAACATTGGGGCGATTCTCCAAAAAGTGTTGAATTGGCAGGAAAGCTGTTCTAAATCCCAACTGTTAGTTCAGCTTCTCACCTGATCGCCACACTCTGTGCACTGCAGAGGTCCCAGTCGTGAATCTCTGGGGAGTGGGGCCTATTGCGCCGGAGACTGACAGTTCTGGAACTCTGCGCATGCGCAGTGGCTCCGATCTGTCAGTCTTCCTGTTTGCTGGCCAGCCCAGGACCCCTGCAGTGCTGCCCCTCCGGCCCGGAGCGCCCCAGTGCCCAGGCCTCACCCCCCCAGCAGTGGCGAACCGACACCCCCCCTCACCCCGTGAGACCACCCCCCCCCCTTCAGCCCAGCCCGCCCCAATCGCTGCCCTCCTCCATCCCAGACCGATCACGTCTGCAGAGTGGCAGTGGGAGGCCCCGCCCACAATAGGCCCCACCCCTTGGCACTGCCCAATGCCTGATGGGGAGTGCCAAGGTGCCCCTGGGCATGGGCACTTTGCCCCTTGGGCGGTGACAGGGGGCACATGCTGGCACTGCCAGGGTGCCCATGCCCAGGGGGCACCACACCCCCCGCCTCCCGACCCCCTGGGTGGCCCTGATTGCCCCCCCCCCTTCATTCTGGCGGGGTCTCCCGCTAGTTCCCCAAAGGGAGCCATCCTGAACCCTGCCGGAATGAAGTATCCTGGTGGGGTAGGAGATTTAATTGGGACCTTTCAGGTCCCGATAATTAACTAACATACATATTTAAAACAGATTAAAAACAGATTCAAATTACCTGCCTTCTCGCCGGTTTCCAGCGTGGTCTGACCGGCGACTGTTTGCCGGCTCTGGGAGATACGCATGCGTTCTCGGCACATGCGCAAATCCCTGTTCAAGGCCGCAGACGCACGTCTCCCACCGAAACCTGACAGAAAGGTTGCAGGTCGCAATGGGATAACCGCGGCCATTCTTTCTGAATCTACCCTGAATAACCATGTTAGAATTTTATAAGTTTCTATGAGATTCTCTCTCACTCTTCTAAACTCCAGTGAATATAATCCTAACTGACTTGGTCTCTCCTCATATGACAGGCCTGCCATGCTAGGAATCAGCCTGGTAAACCTTTGCTGTACTCCCTCTATAGCAAGGGCATCCTTCCTCAGATAAGGACACCAAAACTGCACTCAGTACTCCAGGTGTGGCCTCACCAATGCCCTATACAATTGCAGCAAAACATCCCTATCCTTATACTCCAATTCTCTCGCTATGAAGGCCAACATATAATTTGCCTTTACTGCCTGCTGTACCTGCACGTTTATTTTCAGTGACTGATGCGCATCAAGGTCTTGCTGAGTATCCATCTCTCCCAATTTACACCCATTCAAGTAACAATCTGCAGACCACTGTTAACTTACATTATTTGTGAAAGGTATTCTTAATGGAAATCAAGGTAGAAATTGTTTATCGGAATATAGCCTGTTTAATACTTACTGTATCCAACATCCAACTACAATATAGTGGGAACACACTTGAAATGAACTCAGTATGATTAATAATGCACTAACTTCAGGGCTGCGAGGTGACTTCCAGCATTATTCTGCAGCTTTTATTGGGTTATCACTAATTCATAACTTTGTGCTTTCATGTGATTTTTAAAAAAAATGCTTTTCATTTTTCTGTCCTCTTCACCTGAATACAATGACTCAATTGGGATAAAATTCCATGAGCATGTTCATAGAATCATAGAATCCTTACAGCCGGGGTGGGGTGGAGGAGGGCAATTGCATCATGCTTTTACATCGATGTAAAATACGACTTTGCACTTCTCGAGATATTTTTCACTCCAGTCACAAAACCCGCCGTGAATGGAGGATAAAAATCCCAGCCTGTACATTACATTGCATTCCACCATTAACATAGAAACTAGAAACTGGCCCATCGTGCCCCGGCTCAGATACATTACTGAACTGCATGGGAACCTTTTCAGAATGCAGTTTTATTCTGCGGTTTGCTGATACCAGAACTGGATGGTTTCCTTTTCCTATGTATCTTATATTGCAGATATGTTTCTATATTTTATTTTGTTCCATTTTCCAGAGTTTGCACATTTCTAAGGTTTACGTTTATGTTAGCATTAATATTTAAGAAAATTAGTTTTGTGAACCTCCATAGACTCATGTATCTTAAAGCAAAGTTGAGTCATTTATCCTATTACCCACAAAAGGAAGAGAGATATTCTTTGAATTCTGTATTGAATCACCTCCAAGCTGTAGTGCAGCTGTGTCCTTTCCCTTTCCCATCCTGAATGCTGAATCAGTGAGTGATGGGAGTGGGTGCTCCACTTAAATTCCTTGCACGGTCAGCTTTCTGAACTCCAGGCGATTTCCAGTAATTGGCTGTTCAACTGCTTTAGCCTATGAGCTGCTATGGAGCAGATCTCCATGTCAATACTCTCAGATACAGAAAAGGCTGCGTGAGTGGAGGAGAAAGCAGAGAAAAAGAATTTGAGGGGGTGGGGGAGGAAAAGATCAAGGAATGGTGGATTTCCTAGTCATCTTTAGGTGCATCTAAATTTACCTGAAGTTGTATGATGAGCAACACAAGCAGAAAATGCTGAAAAATCCCAACAGGTCTGACAGCTTCTGTGGAGAGAGAGCTGAACCTACGGGTGTGATCTTACCGGTCATTCATGCTCCTGCTGCGGCGAGGTCGGAGAATTTAGCACCCAGCCAAATCTCCATTCACCGCACCGGGATTGGAAAATCCCGCAGGCGTGAACAACCGTAACATTACAGCCAAAGTTTGGAGTCTGGATGACTCTTTGTCAGAGCTCTAATTTGTGTTTATATTTTATGATGAGCACTTGTATTAATGTCAAGGTGACTGTCATGGTGCCTCTCTTCTATGTGAGGAAGTTGACAGCGGCATTTTAGAGGTGTGTTACTGAACCAAACTTGGTATTGCGACTAAATTGAAGAGAGCTCAAAAAAACAGTTGAGGCTTCAATAAATCTCATTAGTAATCCACCTTCTTTGCACTCGGAGCCTTTGTTTCATTAAACCAAACGCATTACACTGTTCCTGTTAATAAAATTTCTACAATTTGATATTAAATAATCCTTTAATTTCCTGGTTATAATGATGTCTTCAGTCCTTTACATGCTAAAATATTTGAGTGGGCTGCAGCGTTGCATTTAAGTCCTTGTTAAAATGTCAACATTTGGATGCAGAACCTGTTAAGCATGTTAAGTGCTGTGCCAGGCTTTTACAATGTTAAAAATCCTGTCACTTGACATTAACAGATATAAAAATAGTTGCATTGTGCCATGGTGATTTGACTCAGCAATGTACGTCATACATTAGTCACACAGGTGGCTCAGCCACAACTTGTTGAGGATGATTATTTAGATTGCAAAAAAAAAGCTCAAGGATAATGAGCCTATGTCCTGGCATGAAGGATCAGCTGATCATAGCAGACAACAGCAGAAGTGGAGAGAAAATTAAAATGCATGTATGTCCCCACTTGCCCCTCACTACAGAGAATATGAAGCAGTGTTTTCTCCTCCTCATTGAAAAAGGTTGCTGACCTTGACTCTCCACTCTCACAGCCCCCACCTGGAAGTGTTGCCTAGCCTGTCAGCCAAGATTCCTAGCTGACTAGTATCCCTCTTGATTTTTTTTTAATGCTATTATGCCATTAGACAGCTAGCCTCCTCTCCCTCATCACAGATGACTGTCTTCAGCCAACTGATTCACTCCATGTGATGTCAAGAAATGGCTGAAGGCACTGGACACTGCAGAGGCTGTGGGCCCTGACAACATTCCAGCAACAATACTGAAGACTTGTGCTCCAGAACTTGCTGCGCCCCTAGTCAAGTTGTTCCAGCACAGCTACAACACTGACATCTATCCGGCATTGTGGAAAATTGCTTAGGTATGTCCTGTGCACAAGAAACAGGACAAATCCAACCCGGCTAATTACCTATCCCATCAGTTTATTCTCGATCATCGGTGAAGTGATGGAAGGGGTCATCAGCAGCACTATCAAGCGGCACTTGCTTAGCAAAAACCTGCTCATTGACCTGTTCAGTTTTGGTTCCACCAGGGTTCACTCAGCTCCTCACCTAATTGCAGCCTTGGTTCAAACATAGACAAAAGTGCTGAATTTCAGAGGTGAGTTGAGAGTGACTGCCCTTGACATCAGTCATTTGACCTGAGTGTTGAATCAAGGAGCCCTAGCAAAACTGGGGACAATGGGAACTAGCACAAAGGAAGATCGTTGCAATTTCAGAACTGCTCCTCAATCTTCCCAGCCAGTGATATGATTCTGAGTGATTGCTTGTCTCTGAAACTGCATCGAACTTGGTATTTTTGGCAGTGCTTTGCTTTGTAGTTAATCTCTCTAGTAATTTGCAGTTTTGAAGATTGCTGATTTAATTGCTAAGCTGAATACGTTACCAATTAACGCAGTAATTTGCAGCACTACAGATGACTATTGAGGTTAACTATAAAGCAAAGCACAGCCAAAGGTACTGAGATTCAAACAGCAAGCAACTTCCAACATAAGCACAAACTTGTTAACGTAGGACCCTGGCTTCACATATCACAGGCAACTTCATCATGGTGTAGACTCAACTAAGGTAAAACAATTTTTGCCACTTTTAGAAGGAGAGAAATCATGTAGCTCCAAAGTTGTTAACCAATCTCCATAATTAGGGTAGAAAGTATTTTATTTTACTAGCAAAGGACAACTACAATTAGAATTACCGAATACTAGATAACCCAGGATGTTCTTAAAACGCCACGATTCTCATAGAATTTGCACCTACCTAAGCCATGGGATTTAATCATTGCAGCATTCTGTGCCAAACATTGGAGTAAAGAGACCTCGGACTGAACTTTCACTGTCGTGTGGAGGCAGGACCAGGAGCAAATTTAGAGAATCTCACAGCAGGGATCCTCCTCAACAGCATCCTGCTTCCGAGCAAACTTCCAGGATCCGATTGGCACCAGCTATTCATCTGGCAATGGAGCATATTGGTGACACCTCCCATGACCTTCCCAGTAGTGCATAGGCCCCTAGCTGAGGCCAAAGCCCAGCCGTCACCTGGAGGCGGCCTCCCATGGCAGGCCAGAGGGGTAACAAGATCATCCTTATCCCTCCCGCCACAATGATAATCTGATAGCTGTGGCCATATGTATTTTTTACAATTTTATGAGGACCCCCCATTCTGAGATGCTCTCGTATTCTCCTACTTACATCAACTGAATCAATCTCTCCTGGTGGGATTGCCAGCCAGACATCGCTGCACCAGGTTTCCTGGTCATCCACCATCCATCATTGGACTTTAAAAGTTGACTGCCACCAGGAAGATCATGGCCACTTCCAGATTCCTGACCCAGAATCAAACCCAATCTCTGGATCCCAGTCATCTTGGTAAAATCCCGTCCCTTGAATTACTGGGTCAGCAGACAGGATCAAATTGCACATTCCAGACAAACTATTGGCTGTGTTTTATCCTCCAAGGGGACAAATCGGAAATCTGATCCAACTTGGGTTGCAATTAGATACAACTGATATATTTGCTGACAACATCCCTACTTGCTGAGATTTCTTACCTCCTAAAGCCTTTGCATCCCCAACCTTCATTTTGAGATATTTTGCTCCTTCTTGTTTCCTTCTTTTAAGATTGCTTTCTGGCTTTCCTTTGCACTCCATTTTGTGAACATCCTATTAGATTTCTTCCCATTGAAATGTTGTCTGGACTCCCCACCCACTCCATATGTGAAAATTCTTACTATACTTCTATTCTTCTCTCTCATTTATGAATTAGAGTATGTTTTCATACACCCCCAGTAGCTTGTAATGTAGCAAGGCTTAGGGTCAAATAAAAACCTGTGTCTTTAGCTTGCTGGATATGTTACAAGTGACAGAACAAGACTCACAGGGCCCGATTCTCCCAAAAGATTCTAAGTGCTGAATTGGCAGGAAAAATAGTGTAAGTCACGATTGTTTTTTCAGTGGGAGTTCAGTCTCGAATCTCCCACTCTGTGCAATGCAGAGGTCACAATCGTGAATATCATTAAAAGCTCGGGGGGCGGGGCCTATTCACGCCAGAGTCTGACAGTCCCGGAACTCTGCGCATGCGCAGTGACCCCGAACTGTCAGATTGCAGTTTGCTGGCCAGCCCGATCGCGGCCTGCTCAAACATTCCCGGACTAGCCCTGACCCCTCCCCCCGTCCCAGAACACCACAATCATCACACCCTCACCCCTCCCAGGAGGCAAATGTGTACCCTCCCCTGGGAGGCAGACTCCCCTGCAGGCCACCACCCCCCCCCCCCCCTCCCCCAAACGCGCTTCGAACGCTGGCCTCCAGCCCCAACCGATCCTACTTGCAAAGTGGCGGCAGGACCCCTCACCCCCACCGATCACCCCTAGGCCCTGCCCACATAGGCCCCACTCCCTGGGTATGGGCACTTTGCCCCTTGGGCAGTGCCAGCGGGCATCATCCCCTGCCGTTTGACCTCTCCGAGGAGGCCCCGATTGCCCACTCTTCACTCCACCGTGGCCTCCCGCTAGTTTCCCAAGTGGAGAGCTACCTTCAATCCCGTCTGAGTGAAATACTCCTAGCGGGGTGGGAGATGCTATCGGGCCCGGAGAATTCAATAGATTAAAAATAGATTTAGATCACTTACCTTGTCTTCTCGCCGTTTCCAGCGCGGCCCTGAATGCGCTTGCTCTCCGGCTGTGGGAGACGCGCATGCATCGGGAATGCATGAGCGAATCCCGCAAAATGGCCGACACAGATTCTCTCAACCCGACAAAAACGTGCATGTCAGGATGGGACAATCAGGACCACAATCTTTCCCCAGTACTTATGGGGCCACTCTCTAGAATGAAGTCAATAGAAAAACTGTAAATGTATCTTTTGAAGGTTGATGGTGAATGAAAGGAAATTAAATACGTATCTTTCAAAAACCAAATAAACCAAAACCAAATAAATTCATTCCTTCTTACATATAGACAAGAGTGTTTTTGCGGGGACTATTCTCACAGTGTCAGACTAAAATAGCGTTGTCCAATCCGCTCACTGCTCAGGCAAATTGGTGCTGATCATTTTTAGAGCCAGACATTACTGAATTGTGTTAAAGGTACCGCAGTTGGTCTGAATATAGGAGTTCCTTGCTAGACCACTATCTGCTTTCTGTCTCTCATTGAGCAAGGAAGAATCAACAACACTGCAGTTGGATAGGAGTCACATATCAATCGGACCGTAGCTGTATTTATCGGAACATAGTTCTGTTATCGGGTTTCTAGAGACCTGAATGCTCAAGGACCATTTGTTCAATGAAAGATGAAAAATAACCCACTGTTTATTGCCTCCTCTGTTCCTGTTTGCACTGGCACATTTAGATCTGTGGAACTGCTGTGAAAACAGGCTGACCTTCGGAAGGTCAGTGGTCTGACTGCTCTTGAAGTTTTCTTGGGGAATCTAGTATTACAGTGGATGCTAACGAAATAGTTTGATTTTGTTTAGTTGGTGATTTTGAGCTACATGAGCGACAGACAGCACTGCATGGCTGTCAGGTGAAGTGCATTTTTGGCAAGCTGGTATGTTTCAGTGACAGGCAAATGTGTTCAACCTTTATCTAAAGAGATCTGTTGAAATGTGGAGTTGAAAGGAATAGAGTGCAAACTGGCTTAAAAGGAGAGTTTACAGGAAGTTGACAAGCTAAAGGTCTGTTAGATGTCTACGCTGTTTGAAAATGCCAGACGACCGAGAAGGCAAGGGTCAAAATATAGAAGCCAATACATAGAGATTTGTTGATTCTTTTCAGTCTCCAAGCCTTGTAATTGATCAATTCTGGTAAAATAGAGACAGGTTACTTTTAAAGAAATTAGATTTATTTGAAATAAATTGGAGCAGTCAGAAACAAAACACTTCAGTTAACAGTCTCCTTTTGAGAGTCTTACTTTGCAGAACAGTTGATTTGCGAAATGCTTTTGAAACTGTTCTCCCGGCTCTGGCCGTGAACATATCGGTCTTGATGGCTGATGGTTTAAAACTTGAAAACTGTTTTTAAATGATTGCACAGTTGTTTATTAATATTGTATACATTTTGTATCATGTGGTAAATATGGTGTCCTGATTGCCACAAATTTGGCAAACATTGAAATCCTATTGGACAACACCAGACGAAAACCCCACCTGAATGGAAATTTACCTTGTCATAATGGAATATTTTCATATTAGAGCAAACAATTATTTGAAATCATAGAATCCCTACTATGCAGAAGGAGGCCACCTAGCCCCTATCCCCGTAACCCTACATATTTACCCTGTTAATCCTCCTAACCTGCACATCTTCGGACTATGGGAGGAAACCGGAGCACCCGGAGGAAACCCATGCAGGCACAGGAAGAACGTGCAAACTCCACACAGTCACCTGAGGCTGGAATTGAACCCGGGTCCCTGGTGCTGTGAGGCAACAGTGCTAACCACTGTGCCACCGTGCCACCCTAATAGTCCTATTTGAAGCTTATCCATTAACAGGTTTTGCAAACAAATGTACTTGTGTGGGACAAATATTAATCTAATTGAACCAAGATGTTATCAGTTGCATTGCCAGTTAACTACTAGCTGTAGCAATGGTCAAAATTTATAGCCATCTTCGGAATTACTTTGGCCAGGATTTTCCACCTCTCCGTGCTGATGGGATCTTCTGGTCCTGCTGAAGGTGGACACCCCTCGCCACCGCTCTCTCTCTCTCTCTCTCTCTCTCTCTTCCTCCTTCCCCCCCCCCCCCAGCAGGACTGGTAGATCCCACTGATGGCCAATTGGGAGCTACATCCACTGCTGGACAACCAGCCGGGTGTGTGTGGGGCTGGGGTGGGGGAGTGGCAGGGGGTTTAGACAGAAAGTCTTGACCTTCATTTTGCTGTTCAACTGGGGCCAATTACTGCACACTTTATGTATGCTTGGACGAGACCCCAAGCCAATAAGAGCAGGAGATCATGTGGGAATCTGCTTTGTTAAGTGAAGTGAACTGATGATTTTTTGAATGACATCTTTAATAGTTATTATTAGTTCTTCCTATCAACTCTTGTCTGTGTCTTGGTGTTTATTTGAACGTTAAGAGATACGAAGTATTTGAAGCCTCTGTTATTGGTGCTTTAAGGATCTGTCTGACACTTTTATAAGGTCATAGAAACAGCAGATTTTTTTCAAAGGAATTTCTGAACTTTTTTTTCTCAAGAATTTCCATAGTTGCCATCATTATTAAATGGCATTGGTCATGTACACAATGTATTCCGGGTAAACAAGCATGGAAGGGGCATTAGTTGGCATTGTGTTAGTATGAGGGGCCTTGGGGTAGTCTTTTGGGGGTTTTGAGTTGGCATGAAGGGTATGAATGGTCATGGTGTATGTGTGAGGGTGGGATAGGGTGAGGTGGTGTGAGGACTAACTTATTTTATTACAACTGTGATGAAGTCCTAAAGAATGGAGAAAGTCCTTCCAACCAGCCTGCCTCGCGCTTGCCTGCCTAGGATCTGCTTTGGGGTCAGCTGGCCTGACTCCACCAACAGAGTGAAAATTGTTGTGCGACTGGGCACTTTAAAATGAGGCCGGGTTGGGAAATTTCACAACCTGAGCTACTGCCTTGGTAGTGAAAATCCAGCCCCATGTCCTGTAGATCATTAGGGTGAAATTCTAACTCATTCAAAACCCACCCATTTACACAAGGTTAAAATTGGATCTGTAGTTTCTGATAATTGTTGACCAGCTCCCAAAGGACTTGAGTATCTCTCTGCAGGTTGGTTTCAGGCCCATAACCGAACTTGGTTGGGACACCGTCAGTGTTGAGGAGGTGCTTATCTTTGGAAGAGGAGGGAAGGAAGTTGAGTCTGAGAAAAGGATTAGATCTGAATCTTGGATTTCTAAATAATTAAAGTTGTGTTTCAACCCATTCTACTAAGCCGATTTATTATGTTTGTGTTTGATATTTATTTGGCTCATTTATAATACAAAGTACATAATATGACTTTTGATTTAATAAAACAATGTTTATAGAGTTGACCTTTGTTCATTCTTCATTATAAACCATGAAATTCTATGAATTCTGTCTACTGCTGACCAATCAGTTACTTCTGTTTTCTGGAGGCCACATGTTGGTGAAATGGGCAGCCACACGGCAGGTGCAGTTTCTTGTGGAGAAGTGCAGAATTATGCATTTTAGTGCAAAAGATGAAAAGAAGCAATTTAAACTAAATGGTACAATTTTAAAGGAACAGAGACTTGTCGTGTACATGCACAAATCTTTGAACGTGGAAGAACCATGTGAGACGGCAGTTTTTAAAAAATAAGTTAGAGGATCCTTGGCTTCATAAAAAGATGTGGAGATGCCGGCGTTGGACTGGGGTAAGCACTGTAAGAAGTCTCACAACATCAGGTTAAAGTCCAACAGGTTTATTTGGTAGCAAATACCATAAGCTTTCGGAGCAGAGCTCCTTCGTCAGATGGAGTGGTTATCTGTCATAAAAAGACACAGAAAAATAGAGGCTTCCCTGTTTTTGAGCTCCCATCTGGATGGTAACCAAATCGAGGCACCACTGTTTAGCAAAGATGTCAAGGCCTTGGGAAAGGTCCAGAGGAAATTTACGTGAGTCACACCAGGGACGAGGAACTTCCACTTCGGTTAGGGAAAGGTTGATGTTTGCTTTAAGGTGAACAACAAGGTTAAGGGGAGGTTTAATAGTGCTTTTCAAAATTTTGAGGGGCTTTGAAAAAATAAATAAGGAGAAACACTTTCCAACAGCATAAAGGCTAGTAACCAGAGGATACAGGTTTACAGTTATTGGCAAAGAAATCAGAGATGAGGTGAGATTTTTTGTTTATCATCTAGAATGAGGTGCCTGAAAGGGAGGTGTGCAACTTCAGTTACAGCTTTCAAAATGAAATTGGATAAACACTTAAAGGAAAAGCTTATGGCATGATGGTGAAAGGGCAGGGGAATTCAACTAATTGGATAGCTCTGTCAAGATTTGACAGAAGCACGATGGTCTCAATGGCCTCCTATATGATTCTAGAATATTTGAATTTTTGCACTAAAAGAATAAAATTATTTGGTAATTCAAATTAAGTAATAATTAATAACATGGCAGAGTGAGAATTTAGTGCTTGAAAATATTGAACTTCCAGAAAGCTACATCGCATGGTCTGTAATGTTTAAATAAATTAATTTTTATGGCACTGTTTTCAAAGCATCATTCTGCACAAAAAATATTTGACATACCCTATTTGTGATTGTATTAATAAAGCAATTGTATATAGGAGCAATAGAAGCTTAGACTTTGGAGAAACAGAGACTTCCAAGAATGTTTTGACTGAGACAATCCACAATGTGATCATTGTAGTGTGATCCTGAAGGTCTCCAAAACTGCTTTTCACAACTTTCTGCTTGTCAGTTTCAGGTCAGTTTCATGATACGTTTAAGATCAGCCACCAATGACTTCTTTGTTCGCCAGCTTGTTTGGAATTTGGCCCATCAGTAAGTAGATTACTGCAGCTAAATTTGAATTAATGGTAAAGAATTTATATACGAGTAAACTGATTCATATAACAATTTGCTAGGCATTAAAATGGCTGAGGGAAAGTCATTATGCAAGTATTCTGAAGTCATACTGTGAATACAAGATGCAAGACACAATAGTAGCTGAACAGAAGATTTAAAAGGAATGCTAATAGTGGAATTTTTTTTTTAAAGTGTTACACTCCTGTTCAAAAAAAGGTATAAGGATAAACGCAATAATTACAGACTAGTCAATCTCACCTCAGTGGTAAGAAGGTTTTTGGGAATAGTCTGGGACAAAATTAAGAGTAACTTGGACAAAATGCATTAGTTAAGGAAAGCCAGCACAGATTTGTTCCGGGATTTAACTGACTTGCTGGAGTTTTCTGATGAGATAATGGAGAGGGTTGATGGTGCTAAGTGGTTGATGTGGTGTACATGGAATTAGAACATAGAACAGTACAGCACAGAACAGGCTCTTCGGCCCACGATGTTGTGCCGAGCTTTATCTGAAACCAAGATCAAGCTATCCCACTCCCTATCATCCTGGTGTGCTCCATGTGCCTATCCAATAACCGCTTAAATGTTCCTAAAGTGTCTGACTCCACTATCACTGCAGGCAGTCCATTCCACACCCCAACCACTCTCTGCATAAAGAACCTACCTCTGATATCCTTCCTATATCTCCCACCATGAACCCTATAGTTATGCCCCCTTGTAACAGCTCCATCCACCCGAGGAAATAGTCTTTGAACGTTCACTCTATCTATCCCCTTCATCATTTTATAAACCTCTATTAAGTCTCCCCTCAGCCTCCTCCGCTCCAGAGAGAACAGCCCTAGCTCCCTCAACCTTTCCTCATAAGACCTACCCTCCAAACCAGGCAGCATCCTGGTAAATCTCCTCTGCACTCTTTCCAGCGCTTCCACATCCTTCTTATAGTGAGGTGACCAGAACTGCACACAATATTCCAAATGTGGTCTCACCAAGGTCCTGTACAGTTGCAGCATAACCCCACGGCTCTTAAACTCCAACCCCCTGTTAATAAAAGCTAACACACTATAGGCCTTCTTCACAGCTCTATCCACTTGAGTGGCAACCTTTAGAGATCTGTGCATATGGACCCCAAGATCTCTCTGTTCCTCCACAGTCTTCAGAACTCTACCTTTGACCCTGTAATCCACATTTAAATTAGACCTACCAAAATGAATCACCTCACATTCTGAAAGGTGTTTGTAAAAGTGTCACAGACTTGTCAGCAAAGTCGAAAAGCATGGAATAAAAAGGACAGTGACAGCATGGACAAGAACTTGGTTGAATGACGGAAAACAGAGTAGCAGAGGACAGTTGTTTTTAGGAGTGGAGGAAAGTATGGTAGAGTGGATGTTGGGTGAACCAGCATCTGTTCTTAAAAAGAGCACAATGTCAATTGGGGAGGGGGGGGGTGGCAGCAACAGAGAAACTTGACGGTTGACATCCCGAAGCCTCTAAAGGTGATAAAGGTATTTTAAAGAGCACATGAGATCCTCAGTTTTATAAATAGAACTGTATTTGGCTGTATTTTATGGGCACAGAGCAAGCCCCCCACATCCACTGATAGGTATAATGAGGCAGCACAAGCTATAAGAAAAGGCTTGCTGCCAACACCAGGGGGGGCTGTATGTAGCAGCAGATTCTGCTAGTGAAGATGGCAGCATCTGTATGATTTTTGAGTCCAATTTTTTAAATTTTTTCTTTCAATAAAAAATAAAGACAGATTTAAAGCAGAGGATCTTTAAATTTGTAGCCGTGACCAACTCCCTGTTGCTGCATAACATCACTATCTACACTCACTGCCCACCAGCCCACCGCCAACTTTTCAGCCATATTTTTTGACACAGTTAAAAAAATATTTTGGAGGTGGGTTCCACAAAGTCAGCCCACCCACCAGCAACATTGACCTTCAAGAAATCGAACAAAAAGAATCGCTCCCTCTCCCCTTCCATAGACTTCCCAAAAGGAGCTGCCCCCACCTTCCTGGCAGTGCCACCTGACATTGCCCCCTGTGTCGGGGCATTGCCTGGCATGACCCCCCCCTTCCTGCCCCCGCTCACCACACCTTCAAAAGGATGTCAAGGCCTTGGAGAGGGTGCAGAGGAGACTTATTAGAATCATAGAATCCTACAGTGCAGAAGGAGGCCATTCAGCCCATCAAGTCTGCACCGACCACAATCCCAGCCTATCGCCATAACCCCATGCATTTACCCTACCCCCTGACACCAAGGGGCAATTTAGCATGGCCAACCCACCCAACTCACACATCATTGGATGTGGGAGGGAACCCATGCAGACACGGGGAGAATGTGCAGACTGCGCACAGACAGTGACCCAAGCCGGAAATTCGAACCCAGGTCCCTGGCGCTTTGAGGCAGCAGTGCGAGCCAATGTGCCACCGTGCCGCCCAGTGAATGACTGGGAGAATTAAGCATTTCAATTATGTGGAGAGTCTAGAGAGGCTGGGATTGTTCTCCTTCGAACAGAGAAGGTTGCTTGAACATTTAATAGAGACATTCAAAACAATTAATAATTTATGTAAGAGTAAGGGGAACTGTTTCCACTGGCAGAAGGACCAGTCAGTAGAGGGCACAGATTAATGTGGTAATTGGCAGAAGAGCCATAAATGAGATGTCGCAGTGAGTTATGATTCAGAATGTACTGCCTGAAAAGATGGTGGAAGCATATTCAGTAATACTTTCAAAGGAAAATTTGCTGAATACTTTAAAAGGAGAGAATTGTAGGGTCATGGGGGAAAAGCCAACACTGCGCAAATAGATAACGCTTTCACCAGCACAGTGAACTAAGTGATCTCATTGAATGGCGGAATAGACTCGATGACCAAATGGCCTACTTCTGCACCTACGTCTTATGGTCTTAAGTGACCTCTTTCTATGGTGTAAGATCTTATGATAAACTTCCATGAAAGGATTTTGCTTGCTTAGCAGCACTAAAGTTGTCGTACACGAGCAAATTAGTTGAGGCAACCAATTTGTTTTTGAAAATGGGAACATTTAGTTTAATTAAGAAAGACCATGGTTGATACGGGCATGCAAACTACCAACTGATAAATGTAACATTTATCTGCCATGGTAAGATATGCAAATTGCACTGTAAAGGAATTCAAATGAAACAATGACTGTCAGTTTGATGGATAACAATCGGACTGTCGGTATCGCATCACTTAACTTTGGTCTTATTTGTGTTGTATTTTTCCTTCAACACTGACAATAACTTTCTACTAGAAGATAATCAAATTGTTTAATGGCGAATTCATTGTTTTCTGTCTTCCAGATTCAGCTTAGAATGACAACACCAAGATATAGGCCTACTTGGGACCTGGCACTGGACCCCCTTGTGTCTTGTAAACTGTGCCTTGGGGAATACCCATTGGAGCAAATGACAACATTGTCACAGTGCCAATGCATATTCTGTACCCTGGTTGGTATGCTGTTTATTTGCTGTTTAATGTATTGCAGACTCTTTAAACCATTTTGCATTGCTTGTGACATTTAAGATAATTTGATTTAATATTGAAATTTTTCTGTGTCAAGTTTGATTTGAAATGCTCCAGCAAAATATGTTCTTCAACCCTGATGTCTGTAGCATTTACATATCTCCCTGTTCGCTAAAAATCATGAAATATGAAAATTGCTTTGGATATAAACATATGGGAAGATTGGAATCATCCCCACAGTGCAGAATGAGGCCATTCGGCCCCTCGTGCCGGGGGGCTGATTACGTGAAGAAAAAATGGCCCAGGAAGATTGCAACCTGCCGGCTGCTGGGTGGGAATTGGATTTTTTGTCTCCCGCTTACCAGCATAGCGGGGCAGGAAAATCGCACCCCAGAAGTTCCATTCTGATTATTTAGTGTTATCTTCTTGTTTCCTTTCGAAGAGATACCTGCCTGTCTCTTTATCTATCTTGCATTCAGAGAATTGCTTTCCTCTCACTAATATTAAGGCATTTTTGTCATCTTGGACGTCACACTATCTGATGGAACCAACATTTGTTTTATGGGATGTGAGCATTGCTAGTTAGGCCAATAATTATTGCCCATCCCTTGTGCCCTTGAGAATTGCCAGGGCAGTTTTATTTTTGAAATGTTTGCAATTAATACTCCACCAACATACGTTGTCTACTTCAAAACGTAGGCTTATTTCCTTAATGTATGGATTTTTCTTTCAAAACGAACCAGATGAAATTCAAGACTGCCGTCCTCCTATTTCCAGTGATTTCAGTAACTGGATACAACTGTTAAAATGACTCTTGCAATCTATCTTATCAATGTATCTGATCATTGTGCAGCTCACTTTTGAAAACTGCTGTTCCCTTAAATTTAAAAGGATGCACCCTTTGATTTTAGTGTAATATGTATGACTCTTCAAGGATTCACACTGGAACCATTTGTTAATCTTCTGGATGAAATGTGAAAATTATAAAACAATTCTATCCACCATTGCTGATTTTTGGGGCTGGGTTTTAACTCAGCTGAGCTGAAGCTCAGCTGGTACATCCACTTCTGTTTACAGGGCTGTGTTATGCCCTCTGGGGAGGTGGGGAACAGATCCTAGTTAGCACTGGGGTGGGTGAGTGCTGAGGCGGGCTGGTTAGAAGGCCCATCTTGGTTCTCTGGGAATCTGTCCCAATTGTTTTAGAAGCTGTTAGAGCCTCTAACTCTCAGCCTTCACATCCATTGCCCCTTCAACCCAATACCACTTGCATGACAATCTATACTACTCACTGCCTCCATCCCACCTCCATAGCCACTCAACCAGTATTCACCATGGGCAGACCTCAGGAACCATGTGGTGAAAAAAGTAAACCAATAGCAATCGAATGCACTTTCACCCATAAACACTTGATAGTGAAAAGCATGTCAATAAAACTATGAACTCAGGGCTTCGTGCTGAGATAATCAAAGGTTTTGAAACACAGCCATGCATTCATAATGGCATCATAATAGCCCTTGGGAAATGTCTCAAAGACCTCAACTGAAACTTCAAGAGCAGATGGTAATTGTTTTCTAACCTACACCAAGTGGCCTGTCAACCAAAGCAGTAAAATAGAGGGTTTTAAGCTCACTGACAGCTTTGGATTATTTTCTTTCATGAGTGGTGGGATTTGATAAACTTCAGATCTTGACACTTAAACAGATCTTATCTGGTCTTTAAGAGTATTTATATCTACTGCTAACTTTGTGACTACCACACTGTGGGTTATGGTCGTTGAACCAGCCAAAATGGGGTCCACTTGCATGCAGTACTAATTTCAAATGTTCAAAGGTTTCCTCCTGGGTAAATCATGCCCTGGTCCCTTACCCCTGTCATTGGAAATTGTATCTGTCCAAAATTAGGGTGCGCCTTCTGCATCTAGGTACTGTCTGCAATTTTTAGAAGTCTTCCCAACTCTGTAAAAATCCAGTCATCGGTGATACTTGAAAATGAAGATTTTATCAAATCATTATGATTATTATGTAGGTTGATGCTCTATAAGCCTCATACCATCTGTTCCAGTGGTGAATTATTTTCAGTAATGGTTGCTTTTCAATTTTTAAAAAATGTTTCATTAATTTGCAAGAGACACACAGTAGAGGTGTTAGCCTATAACTGGAAAGCTCAATGACATGTTTACTTAAAAATAATGGCAGTAAGTTTGATTAGCAGTAGGTTTGGCATGGTGTCACTTTTTGGAAGACTTTCCACTATCAGTTCAGAGTAGTTTATGTTTGGAATAATTTGAATAATTTAACAGCTCAAAATAAGTAATTTTAGTCCAAGTAACACAGGTAGTGTTTTTGCACAATTAGAATTTTATATTAACGTATAATTAAAATTATGTACTGTTGAAATGAGTCAGAGTTGACCAAGTGACATTGATGGAGCACAGAATATTTCAACACATTTCAAGGAATCTAGAAGAATTCAGGATGAATGTTGTTGAGTCAGACAACCCAACCAAACTTTATAAGGTCAGGTGAGGTACCTATCTTTGGATACAAAGAGGCAATTTAGCATGGCCAATCCACCTAATCTGCACATCTTTGGACTGTGGGAGGAAACTGGAGCACCCGGAGGAAACCCACACAGATCTGAGGAGAACGTGCAAACTCCACAGTCACCCAAGGCCGGAATTGAACCTGGGTCCCTGACGCTGTGAGGCAGCAGTGCTAACCACTGTGGCACCATGCTACCCACTTGGCAAAGTGTACTGATAGTTTTATCTGGTAAACCCTGATCTGTCGATGGGCACAAGGTGCCTTTAAATCAAGGAAGCTTTGTTCTTTTTAATGCCTTTCAGTGCAGTGAAGTTCCACCTGCACTAGGGGGGAGATGGATAACTCCTGGGGCAGAAGAGTTATTACTGTTCTCTGGTTTGCCAATAGTGTCTGAAACAATACGTGGAACTTCTAATTAAAGAGGGCCTGGAAGCTTCAATTAGCTGTCCTGATGCCGCTTGCCCAAAGAGAGGTCATCTACAGGAAAATGAGGTACATTGTGTTCTATGTGCTGTGATTCAGCAACTGTATAATACAAATCATTTATATATCTCTCTAGTCTCTTCACTGCTTGTGTCTGTGCATTTAGCAGCTGTGGCTCTCGCTTCCTTTCTGCATCCCAGGAAATAATATTTGGCATTGGATAGTTATATCAGTGGACTTTATCAGTTTTAATGTACTTTACATAAACATATCCTGGATGTAACACTGAAACTATAGGGATATTTTGAAAAACTTACTCATTGGAGCATTGTTGGGTTTTTTTTTCACGTAGCTTGCAGTATGTTTTTCATACTGCGTTTTATTGAAGGGCCGAAGGGCCTGTTTCCTGTGCTGTACTGTTCTTTGTTGTTCATGCACCACTTCGCTGTTCATCTTTCCAATAGATCGAATGTGTTGTTGCAGCAGAACTTATGCAGAGATATAAAAGATTGCAGTTTGAAAAAGGCAAGTGAATTTTGTTATAAATGTCTGAAATGCTTTGTTTTAACCATGATTTCAGTACAATTGCTTGCGTAAGTTAGGTGATCTTCCTTTTGTAATGTAAACTATAAATGAGTTGATTTTAAATAGTTGCCCTAATTTACAGTACAGTATATGTTCATAGGTCAGTTGTCAGTACAATTGTCTAGCCTGCTTTTCTTTCTGGTGCATGATTCTTGGCTGCATCTAAGTTTGTCGTCAGCAGGTAAGTAATTTTCCCCTGGTTTTTGTGGTCTGGTTTCTGAATGAAAAGTGGCTCCCCAATTAATCTTTTTAATGCACTGTTGTGGTTTGTTAATTGGAGGCTTCGTTTTGTATATTATGGGCAGGATTTTTCGTAAGGCATGTTTTCTGCTCTGCCACCTGAAGAATCAGTAGGGAACACATCTCTGCTGACACCGGCTGTCCTGCAAGCAGGCACATTTAATTGGATGGAGACGGGACTGACACTCCTCACTCAGGAGACAGTTCCACCTTAGAGAACTGCCAGCCAAACTGAATGACCTGCAGCTCGGTTGTCTCAGAAGTGCCAGTAGCAGCAGTGGCCAGGATTGGAATTACAAGTAGTCCTCAGATTCAAAGACATGGGGCCCGATTTTACCATCAAGGTGCGCCCGTTTTCGGGCGCGAACACTTGGTAAAGTCGGGTGTGAGGCAAGTAGCGCGTTCCGCGCCCGCCTCTGTGCCTGTTTCCCCCTTTAGCAATCGCTGAAAATGGCCGCCGTCTGGACTGCGCCCGAAACGGGCGCAACGTCAATTTAAATGCATGCACATTGTGGAATGGAGGAGGCCATTGAAGGGGTGCCCCCTCTCACCCAAGCAGGGTGACTCGCAGGGCTAGGCTTCACCTGTCCTCTGCAAACTTGTGGGCAAGATGGGCAGAAAGTGGAAGACCATCCAGGGAATTTTATAGGCCCTGTAAAATTCTGCCCTATGTCCTATCGAATATTCTTTTTCCAAAGCTCTTGCCAGTTAGTGTCATTAATGCGCACAGTTAAAGCACTAACAGGTATCTGAATTCAGCAGGAAGCCATATTCTTGGAACAACATTAAGAAGCAGATATAAAAACTGCCGATTTCATAGTAACCACAGCTCTTCTTGGTCATTTATGTTTTGTACTGCTGATATTTTCTCTCCACACAAAAGTGAGTTAATATCCCTCTTAGATTGAATGGACCAAGTACGGGAAAGAAAATTAATACTGTGGTTGAGATTACTCCAGGTAAAGCGAAAAATTGGCAGTTAATTAGTAGGAGTTCTTTGAACAAAGAAAAGGTGACATTTATGCGTGGTATTAATTATCTGCAATTAGGTTAGGAATCCCTCTAAAGGGAAGTGAAATCATTGCACTTATAATGTAAGACTAAAATAGACCAATAAACTGTTTGCTTGATCTAATATTTATTATTAATATAAAATGAATCTTGGATCTCTGCTGGAGACTTGAACTTAGAATAGAAAAAAATGAAAATATATGACATTATGGAGGCGATTCTCCCAAAGAAATTCTAAGTGCTGAATTCGTGTGACAACTGGAGGAAATTCCGCCAAATTTTTAGCAGGATTTTCAGAATGAATCTTGAGCACTGCAGAGTGCACTAGCAAGATTCACACTGAATATCAGGGGACGGGATCTATTCCCACCCAAGAGGCCGGCAGCATGACGCTGAGTGGGCCACTGCGCAAGCGCCAATCTGTCAAAGTAGAGATCGGTGCATACATAGTGGCCCCACACTGCTGGCCTCCCAATCACTGGCCAGCTTAATCGCTGGCCAGCGCACAACCGCGCCCACAATAGGCCCACCCCTTCTGGTCCCACCCCCTTGACACTGCTCAACCCCCCCGACATCCTGGGGGCCTCAATGGCCTCTGTTCATTCCAGTGGGGTTGAGCCACCTGTTCCCCGTTTGTGAAGAGCAGTAGTAAACTCCGCTGGAGTGAACCAGTCCTGGCAGGAGGTGGGAGACACTAGCGGGCCCAGAGACTTCAGTCCCGGGCCTGCTAATGATAGGAAATTCAAATTTAAATATTTTAAATCAACTCCATGCTGGAAATGCTGATGACTCCAAAAAGCTTGGAGCCGGAGACAATCATAGAATCATATAGTCATAGAATCCTATAGTATCATGCAGTGCAGAAGGAGGCCATTTGGCCCATCGAATCTGCACTGACCACAATCCCACCCAGGCCTATCCCATAACCCCATGCATTTACCATAGCTAGTCCCCCTCACACTAAGGGACAATTTAGCATGGCCAATGCACCTAAACCACACATCTTTGGATTGAGAGTGGAAATCAGAGCACCCAGAGGAAACCCACATAGATATAGGGAGAACATGCAAACTCCACACAAACAGTCACCCAAGCCGGGAATTGAACCCGGGTCCCTGGCACTGTGAGGCAGCAGTGCTAACCACTGTGCCACTGTGCCGGAGGCCATGGCGCCCAGCGGGGTGCCCACTAAACGGCCTCTGCTGATGTCTCCCGGCCCATTTTGTTGCTAGAGCAGCGCAGCGGACTGGGAGAATGGTCCCCTAGATCCTGAAATTTGTGCAGAGTGGAGCAATTTAGAAGGCCACCTCTGAGAAGTGTCCTAATAGAAGTAAAATCATGAAGGGGTTTGGTAGGGCACATATAGACAAGGTTTTCCCACTTGTGGGGGAGTCCAAAACTAGAGGCAATAAATATAAGATCAAAATAAATCCAGGAGAAATGTTTTCACTCGGTGGGTGCTGAAACTGTACAGCTCATTGATTACCACTTGTTTTCTATGCTGGAATGTTCTCTGGTCTGGATTTTGCAGTAGCAATAACAGTGGAGTTGTCAGCACTTGTATCCATTACCCCTTTGAAACTCACTCGGATTTCTCAAGTCCGTACATGCACAGTTAAACATGAATATTCAGAAGGTCTATCGGTGATTCTGCACTTCTCTGTAGGGTGCTATTTAAGTCCCCACCAATTGCATTGAACTGACTAGAGCTACCACTCTAATGTGACTTAAAAACCTTGAGAAATTGCACCGATTGAGTGGGGTGTAAATGGGTTTTTAAACATGTATAAATTTGTAATTATTGCTGAACAAGCTCTCTGGCCCTGAACAAAAACTACATTTATAAATGTGGAATGATAAATTCCACTCACATTGTCTGTACCTTTAAGACTTGATTACCTGTAAAGACTCGCATTCCAACTATTATTTTGTAAATTGAGTTTGTGTCTTTATATGCCCTGTTTGTGAACTGAAATCCCACTCACCTGATGAAGGGGCAGCGCTCCGAAAGCTAGTGGCTTGTGCTACCAAATAAACCTGTTGGACTTTAACCTGGTGTTGTGAGACTTCTCACTGTGTTTACCCCAGTCCAACGCCGGCACCTCCACATTGCAGAGTCCGGGCCAGTGTAATTCTGATGCTACTTTCAGCCCCTGGCTGCAGTATAACTTTGTACTCCCTGTGAGTAATGCCATGAGAGACACGCTAGTTATTTAAAACACAAAAGCTTTACAAACTCCGCAAATAAGCAATTTCATTTTCAGTAGTAAGTATAACTACTTTTGCTTATTTGTTTAGATTGAAACTACTGCATTTTAGGGATTAATACAAGATAGCATCAGTTTACCAGAAGCTACATGTTATGGAGTGACTATTAGAATGTTTAGCTCATGTTTACAAAAAATGGTTATGTGGTTATTTGTTCTTTCCAGAAGTGCTTTTGGATCCATGCCGAACTTGGTGCCCGTCCTCTTCTTGCCAGTCTGTCTGCCAAATGAAGGAGGTGGAGTTACAGAAGCCCCAGCTAGTACAATGTGCAGCTTGTAACTTGGAGTTTTGCTCTCTTTGCAAAGCGACCTGGCATCCAGGACAGGCTTGTCAAGACAACCTGCCCATTACCTCATTCCTTCCTGGCGAAGCAAGGTACTGTTTGATTTATTGGCAGCAGGTCCTACTTCTGCCCTCCTGATGTCTGTTACAGTACTCTGAGACAGCTCCTGCACTCCTGTTTTATTTATTCCCAGATTTACAGCGCAACGTTCCTGGTGCACTCCGAACTTTGTAAGAGTAACTGCAAACAGAGCAGCCATTAAGTGATGGTCTTGCAGCTAGATACACATTTGCTTAGCCAACATCTGAAATAAAAGCAGGAAATGATGGAAAAACTCAGCAGGCCCTATTTTATCATTTTGATTCTAAGTGCTGGGCGGACTTACTGGGAGTGTTTCAGATCCGACTTTTAGACCCGTTCTCAGGCACCCCCACATGTACTCTGCCTGCAAAAATATCAGCGATTCTGAATACCACTGCACAAGCCTGTGGACGGAGATTAATGCGCCTGGAACCCTGCAGCTCCGATCGGCGCCTCCAACTGCGCATGCGCAGAAAAAAATATGGAATGCTGCTCTCCTGGCACCTCCCTCCCGGGCCGGATAATGTCGCTCCTTGGCCCTCACAGACATTGCCCCATCCCCACAACATTACTGACCCCCTTATCCCCCCCACCCCCCCTTCCTCTCAGCCTGATCGCGGCCTGTCCCCCCCCCCCCCCCCCCCACTGATCTCAGGCAGAGTGGCAGCGGACCCCCCTTCCTCCCCACTGATCACAGGCAGAGTGGCAGCGGACCGCCCTTCCTCCCCACTGATCACAGGCAGAGTGGCAGCGGACCCCCCTTCCTCCCCACTGATCATAGGCAGCGCGGCAGCGACCCCCCCCCCCCCACTTTCCTCTGCCCCCCTCCCCACCACCCAACTGATGGGCAGAGTGGCAGCAGACCCACCTCCTCCCCCCACCACCCCCTTTCACCAATCTCAAACAGTGACCCATCGGACGCTTGGCACTTACCTCCTGACTAACTGGAGCACCCGAATCAGACTTCTATGGAGCATCTCTATTTCGTGCCGATTGTGGATGGGTGAACGCGATGATAAAGGGGGGAAGTGCTGGTAAAGTTGGGCGCGCAGCCCATTAAGTCAATTTAAATGCATGCAAATGCATTTAAATGGCTGTCGCGCCTGTTTTGGGCATGGTCCCGATCGCGGCCATTTTTGGGCCTTGGTAAAGGGGGAACCGGCACGGATGCGGGCGCAGATCGTGCTACTCATCTCACGCCTGACTTTACCAAGTTTTTGCGCCCAAAAACGGGCGCAACTTGATAGTAAAACCAGGCCCAGCAGGTCTGTCAGCACTTGTGGTGAGAGAGAAAGGGTGAATGTTTCCAATCAATGATCTCTGATCTGACCTGAGAGAAGTTGAATGATAAGTTTTGAGCAAGTAATGGGGGAAAGGTGGGGGAAAAGTACAAAAGGGAAAGTCTGTGATGGAATAAAGGGCAGGAGAGTTCATGATGCAAGGCCAAAGAGAATTAGAACGGGACAAGTGAAGAAATGAAAGTTTTGTCCAGAGGATCTTGAACATCTATCTTCTGAAAGTAAAGTAAAAAGAAATAAAAGAAATTACAGAAAAAAAACAAACCAGCAATGAAAAATGAAACAATATGATGTGCGGGTTAGATTGATTGGCTATGCTAAAAATTGCCCCTTCGTGTCCTGAGATGTGTAGATTAGAGGGATTAGTGGGTTAAAATATGTAGGGATATGGGGGTACAGCCTGGGTGGGATTGTGGTCGGTGCAGACTCGATGGGCCGAATGGCCTCTTTCTGAACTGTAGGGTTTCTATGATCTATGAGGGTAGAGGCTGTGACCTAAAATTGTTGAATTTAATGTTGACATCAGAAATCTGTAACCTAGTCAAAAGATTAGATGTTGTTCCTCAAGCTTGCATTAAGCCTGCAGGAGGCTGAGGCCGGAAAGGTCAGTGTGGGCGTGCAGTGGAGAATTCAAATGGACTAGCAACTGAAAGCTTGGCATTCATACTTACAGACTGATTGAGGTGCCCTGCAACAAATACTAGTCAACATCTTCCTGCTTTTGAAAATGAAAATAGAATAATTTTCTTTTGATTATCATGAGAAATGAGGGAAGGCGGTGGTGTAGTGGAATTGTCACTGGACTAGTAATCCAGAGACCCAGGGAAATCTGCCAACCATATCTGGTGTGGCCTACATATGACTCCAAAGCCACAGCAATGTAGTTGACTCTGAAATGGCCGAGCAAAGCGTTCAGTTCAAGGGCAATTAGGGATGGGCAACAAATGCTGGCCCAGCCAGTGATGCCCATACCCCACGAATGAACCTTTTAAAAATTAAAAGTAATGCAAGATGATTTTACTGTTGTTTTCTTTACCCCTTCATCCGTATAAAGCAAAATTTGCATGTTAAATGAAATTAGGCTAGATCATCTGAAAATGTAATTTTAGTAGAGAAAAATTGAGAGATGTTCAAGTGTAATGTCTTGAGTATTAAAAGATGTTTGAAGTTCACACTGTGACTCAAATCAGGTTTGACGATAGTTCCATGACAATGCAGCAAACATTCATATGCAAAACTGTGAATGGCCACCAATAAAAGACCTGACCCCACTCTGAATTCAAAACTCAAAGCTAGTTTTAAATTAATATTGTAAGTACAACAATGTCAAGCGTGATACTTTTCATGATTAATATTGATGGGAAAAAGTTGTCACGACATTTGTTCAATTTAATTACTATTTAGTCAGTACAGTAAGTTCAGCTGCATCTTGTTGTTTCATAGGTTGTACTGGATAAAGATTAACAGGTACATATTTTGACCGAGAAAGAGAATCTCAATTTTAAGCAGTTGTGCAATGAAATTTGTCTTTAACTGTCATCCATTCAGTACCTTTTGTTACAGCACAATATTTCGTCATATCACAGGTAGGAGGGAATGATTTATCTGTAAAGTATCCTCTTATTTTCATTCTGTTACATTTCTTCTATTTTATTTGCTAAACAATGTTCCTATCCTCGTTCGCATGCATTCCCAGGAGATTCCAGAGCTTTCATGTCCTATTGGTACGGAAATTCAAATTACCCATGGCTTCATCTCTTGATGAATCGTTGAAAAGTTGATCTTAAAGCATTTTTGTAATTCAATATCTGTTTTACACTAGAACAGATCAACTTGAGAATGAAAGGATTGTTGCTGGCAAAGCTTCTTCCCAGTAATTCTACACCAATAAAGTCAACTACAGAATCCACTGCACAGAAATAGACCAATTCACCCAATGCTCTGTGCCAGTGTTTATCCTCCACTTGGTCCATCTTCTACTCAAATTATCTCTTCCCAACCTGTCCACTTATCCCTCCATTCAGCTTCATGTGTGCATCAAACCTCCCCTTAAAGTGGTCAATGAATTATACTTGCAAAAATCAAGAGAACAAGGCCAGCAAGTGGCAAGTTTAATTCCGGGTTGATGCTGAGTCAGTATCTTGGGACAGTTGTAATTAATCTTAATTGCCTCTCCCAGGCTAGGCAAGTAAAATTAGAAAGCAGAATTCCTAATCCTGATTGCTTTCTCATTCTCCCTATTAGAAAGTAGACATGTTAATGTTGAGCTTGGCTTTAATGCCTCATACACTTGAATAACTTGCCATAAATCATTATGCAGCCTCACATTGAATGTATCCAAATAGGAGACAATGTCACAAGGGCAAAAACCCAACTACATCCAGTGAATAACTGAGAAAGTTGAGGAAAAAAACTTTTGAAAATAAAATTTTAAAAGAAATAGAATGAGGAGAATGGAAAATAAAGATTGTTGCTGAAACATTTTAAATCCTAGTTACTGGGTCCTCTCAGAGTGGATCTTCTGGCCGCTTCTGCTAGCGGGATGTTCTAGTCCCACCAAAGTCGACCCCTCACGGCAGGTTCCCAGCACCAAGGCAGGTGAGTCACACAGAAGCTCATAGACTCAGCGGACTGGAAGATTTCACCGGTGGCCAATGGCTCACTGCATCCGTTGTGGGAAAACCTGCCAGGAGGATGTCGGAATCCCAGACTTAGAACCCCTCATTTACCCCTTATTCAGAGTAAAGGAGTGGGAGGAGGGTGGCTCTGGTGGCACTAGGTCTGGCATCATGTGGCAAAGGGTGAGCAGGCAGGTAAGTGGAGCTGAGTTCATGAAAAGATCAGCCATGATCTTATTAGACCATAAGACATAGGAGCAATATTAGGCCACTTGGCCCATCGAATCTGCTTCGCCATTCAATCATGATTGATACTTTTCTCATCCCCATTCTCCTGCCTTTTCCTCATAACCCCTGATCCCCTTATTAATCAAGAACCTATATATCTCTATCTTAAAGACACTCAATGACCTGGCCTCCACAGCCTTCTGCAGCAAAGAGTTCCACAGATTCAGCACTCTCTGGCTGAAGAAATACCTCCTCATCCCTGTTTCAAAGGATCGTCCCTTTAGCCTGAGGTTGTGCCCTCTGGTTCTAGCTTTTCCTACAAGTGGAAACATCCTCTCCATGTCCACTCTATCCAGGCCTCGCAGTATTCTTTAAGTTTCAATAAGATCCCCCCTCATCCTTCTAAACTCCAATGGGTACAGACACAAGAGTCCTCATACGACAAGCTCTTCATTCCAGGGATCATTCGTGTGAACCTCCTCTGGATCTTTTCCAAAGCCAGCACATCCTTCCTTAGATATGGGGCCCAAAACTGCTCACAGTACTCCAAATGGGGTCTGACCAGAGTCTCATACAGCCTCAGAAGTACATCCCTGCTCTTGTATTCCAGCCCTCTCGACATGAATGCTAACATTGCATTTGCCTTCCTAACTGCCGACTGAACCTACACATTAACCTTAAGAGAATCTTGAACAAGGACTCCCAAGTCCCTTTTGTGTTTCTGATTTCCTAAGCATTTCCCCATTTAGAAAATAGTCTATGCCTCCATTCCTCCTTCCAAAGTGCATAACCTCACACTTTTCCACATTCAATTCCATGTGCCACTTCTTTGCCCATTCTCCTAACCTGTCCAAGTCCTTCTGCAGCCTCAATACTACCTGTCTCTCTACATATCTTTGTATTTTTATTGAATGGCAGAGCAGGCTCGAGGGGCCAGATGGCCTGCTCCAGTTCTTATGTTAATGCCGCAAACAGGAAATCAGTTGCAGCTAGAATGTAAGACCCCCTGCTCTTAGCTTGGGTTAATAAATGGCAAGTAACATTCCATGCCACACAAGTGCCAAGCAATGGCCGTCTCCAACAATAGAGAATCAGACCATCTGCCCTTGAAATTCAATAGAATTACCATTATTAAATCCCCCACTATTGTGATGATACTGGGCCTTTAAGAAATGTATTTATATCATGTTTCTTGTGAGGAGTATGTTTAAAATTCAGCTCTGGCTTATACGGTGTCAATTTGGCTGCAAACCAGGCAGCTCCATGATGAGAATGCAGGAGAACAAATAGTTTTCCCCTGGGGTTTCAGAGTAAGGTTTTGATTAGGTCAATTGACAGAGACAGTTATGTGTTAATGGGTAGAGCTAAGCTTACAGGGACAAATCAGTTTCTGCTTGGTTCTCAAAGAAATAAGAGGTGTCTCTCTTTCTCTCTGGAGACTGCTGTTTTGGAGCTGTCAGAAGACAGGTGTCTCTCTGTCTCTCTCCAGAGGTGTCCAAAGGCTCTAGGACTATTAACAAGTAAAAAAATTCGTAAGCCTGTGTTGTTTGCTAACTAGTTTTGAAGAGAAGTTAAGAGGAATATTACTAAAATTGGAACTAATAGAGATTAGCAGTTCGGAATTGTATCTTGTCATGTTTAAGTATTTCAGTTGGTAAAAGTTAAGCTAATTCATTTGTTATAGTTAAACTGTATTGTAAATAAAGTTTGTTTTGTTAAAAGCTCCCTAGTGTGTCAATAGAGTCATATCTGGAGTGAAACACCTTATCCTCACACTAATGCCAAAAATAAAATAAAACTCTTGGGGTCTAATTGGGCTTCATTACATACTTTGGGGTTTCTGCTCAAGTACCCTAACACTATCAACATCTAAGGTGTTACTATTGACCAGAAACTGAACTGGGCCAGCCACATAAACAATATGGCTACAAGAGCAGGTCAGAGGCTGGGAATTCTGTGGCGGGTAATTCACTTCCTGACTCCCCAAAGCCTATCCACCATCTACAAGGCCCAAGCCAGGAATGTGATGGAATTCTCTCCACTTGTCTGGATGAGTGCAGCTTCTAAAAAGCTCAGCACCATCCAGAACAAAACTCTATTGATCCGCACCCCATGCACCACCTTCAGCATTCACTCTCTCCACCACCAATGCACAGTGGCAGTAGTGTGAACCGTCTATAAGATGCACGCCAACAACTCACCAAGGCTCCTATGTTCCAAACTCATGATCTCTACCACTTAGAACATCAAGGGCAGCAGATGCATGGGAGCAGTATTACCTGCAAGTTCCCCTCCAAGCTACATACCATCCTGACTTGGAACAATATCAGTGTTCCTTCATTATCGCTGGGTCAGAATCCTGGAACTCCCTTCCTGACAGCATTATGGGTGTTCCTACATCCCGTGGACTGCAGCAGTTCAATAAAGTGGCTCACCACCACCTTCTCAAGGGCAATTTGAGATGGGCAATAAATGCTGACCTCACCACGATGCCCACATCCCATGAAAGGAATTTAAAACAAAGAGAATAGTCTTTATTTTTTAATTGAAGCCTCAATTACAGCAATAGCAAGTAGACATTTTAATGTCATATGCAAAGGATAATGTTGGGAATTTTAACTCGCCACTCAGGAAACCATGCAGGTGAACCATTAAAATGGAGTGGGTGAAATGCCACTGTATTCCAATTTTCAAATCACTTATTTTTCCGTCACATGAGGCACCTGCCTGAGTCAGCAGTGATGAGAAATATGCATCAATTCTTTGAACAATTTGGTTAAATAGGTTTTATTTCCTCCGGGTATACAAAATACCTTCAAAATTACATACACAGAACATTTTACAGGCTGAACCATAAGACATAGGAGCAGAAATCGGGCATTCGACCCATCACGTCTGCTCCGCCATTCAGTGAGATCATGACTGATCTGATCAACTCCACTTTCCCGCCTTATCCACATCATCTTTTTTTTCCTTTACTAATTAAAAATCTGTCTATCTCAGCCTTTAACATAACTTAATGACTCTAACATTGACTCTGTCTACACTTCCCGCTACATCAGCAAAGCAGCCAGCATAATTAAGGACCCCGGACATTCTCTCTTCCACCACCTTCCGTCGGGAAAAAGACACAAAAGTCTGAGGTGATATATCAACCGACTCAAGAACAGCTTCTTCCCTGCTGCTGTCAGACTTTCGAATGGACTTACCTTGCACTAAGTTGATCTTTCTCTACACCCTAGCTATGACTAACACTACATTCTGCACTCTCTTGTTTCCTTCTCTATGAACGGTATGCTTTGCCTGTATAGCGCGCAAGAAACAATACTTTTCACTGTATGTTAATACATGTGACAATAATAAATCAAATCAAATAATGGTCCAGCCTCTACAGTTCTCTGTGGTGAAGAATTCCACAGATTCACTACCCTCTGAGAGAAGAAATTCCTCCTCAAATCTGTTTTAATTGGGTGGCCCCTTACTCTGAGAGTAGGTTTATCATTGGGTACAAATGAAACCAGTTGCTGGTGTGCGGTAAACTGCTTTCTGCTCAGTTTCTTGTGCTATCTGGACCAGGTATGTTTTTTGAAAATGTTTTTTTTTTACCTAGCTCATTCTTTGAAAATGATGAGGAGGATGACGTTCCAATCAAACGTTGCCCAAAATGCAAAGTCTATATCGAAAGAGATGAAGGATGTGCACAAATGATGTGTAAAAACTGCAAGCATGCCTTTTGCTGGTACTGCCTGGAATCACTCGATGTAAGTGAATGAACATTTGTTTCAAAACAAAAGGAATATGTGAATGTTCACCATGAGACATATCGGATCATATTTGCACATATTACATTAATTCCTAAATGGGATACTCAGAATTATATGTATTTTATGTGGTTGATTTGCAATACATTTAAAATGCAGTTATGATGTGGTAAACAATTGTAATTAGTAAAGGAGTCTTACTACAACAATAACCCGGGCAACAATAATATACATTTATATAGCACCCTCAACCAGAAATGTAATCCCAATGTTCATCAGGGCGGGATTTTATGGCCTTGCTTGAGTGAGACCGGAAATTCCCGTCCGAGGTCAACAGACATTTCCATTGTCCACCCCTCGCCTGCTCCGATTCCGTGGCGGGTGAGGCGGTAGAATTCTGGCGTCAGTATCAAATTTCATTTGATAGCTCTCCCTCTCCATGAAGACCCTTGGGACAGTTTACCGCATTAAGATGCTATGTAAATGCAAGTTAAGGTTAAATATAAAGACTCTGCTGAATTTTCAGAGTTTTTAATATTAGCTTCATGTAGAATTTGACTGCTGTGTTTTCTATGGTGAAGTGCTGCACTGATTTAATCTTGGGCCTAGCATGCAATGCAATCTTTTTCTATCGAAGTTCAGCTGTGAGAGAAGAAGTAAATAGTAACTAATCAGTGCAATGATTCAACCTGTAGGAAGGGTTTTTCTCCAGAATTGATCCCAGGTAGAATAATTGTGGCCGTTATGGGTTACTTCAATGATAGCCGCTGCTCACCTTCTCACCTCAATATATTAGACCTGATATTTATGGGAAGTAGGGAGTTAAGGGGGGTAACTTTAAGCAGTCAATAAATGCAGGAGTTCAGCCGAATTTAATATAAGATCGAACTTGAATTTTCTTTTTGGTTTCCTGCCCAGCAACTAGCCAGATTGATCAGCTGAGGTGGAAAGGTCGGCTGCAGAAGGTTGTGGGCCAAAGAGGAAGGATCATTGAAGAGATCCTGGAACGAGGTGTTGGGGGGGAGGAGGGGGTGGGGGGAGCGGTTTGAGGGTAGAGATCTCAAGCGAGCTGAAGTTCAGCACTTACTGCTGTATTTGAAAGTTTTCTCTTTCCTTTGGCTGCCAAGTTTCCTGAGCTCTGGAAAACCTAGTTCAGGGCCAATAAATCCAAATAGCTATCAAAATCTAAGATTGCAGCCTTATTTAAATACTCTATTTCTGATCCATCAAACGGGGAGTAAGTTGGTCCTCATCTGACACTCTACTCACCCTGATTAAAACAGATGTAGACACATTTTCCATTTTTAGGAATATAATGTCCATCCATCTTACCTCTCTCCCGTCCATTCTGGCTTTTGGAAATTCCCACCATTGTTTTTATTCTGTATTCCTCATTCAGTCCAATAATGCATCATTTAAAGATTGGGGGTTACTTTGAGAATTTGTAATTGTTTTCAGTGCACAGGCCTTTGTTCCTGAATGGGGGTACCAAGGTGTTCTGGATCGACATTGAGTAAGGAGTCTAACAACACCAGGTTAAAGTCCAACAGGTTTATTTGGTAGCAAACGCCACTAGCGTTCGGAGCGCTGCTCCTTTGTCAGATGGAGTGGAAAGGAGCAGCGCTCCGAAGGCTAGTGGCGTTTGCTACCAAATAAACCTGTTGGACTTTAACCTGGTGTTGTTAGACTCCTTACTGTGTTTACCCCAGTCCAACGCCGGCTTTTCCACATCATGACTACCATCGACATTGAGTTGTTAGGGAGTGGTTACCCTTTGGTAAAAACAAAGCTTAAATTAGTTTAATTTAAATTCTCTCCTGTTAGAATGATGTACGTGGTCTAGCTCATCCTTGACTTGACTGTAGCCTCTAACCGTTTTGTCAGCAGACCAGGATGATTTGTCTGGGGTGATCTGACAAAAAAGTCTTGCTGATTTTTCTCATCTATTCACACCATCTGAGCATATGTACCTAACAACGTAACCAGCGCTGACTTCACTCATGAGATCAATTCTACAAACGATCTTTAGTGAGGCTGAGATATAAATCTGTGTATTCTTGTGCAGTGCTTTCATGATACAGACAACTTAAATATACAGCCACTGAAAGGATAAGAATAGAGCGATCAGCTTTAATGTTTGTACTTCCAGCATGGGTCTGATAGCTCATGATGTCCTCATTTGCATTATGGATTCTGCTAATGTGAGCAACATAATAATGTACACTTTGGGACTAACTGTAGTGTGAGCTCAGATTACTCACTTTACTGATCTGATCTGGATAGAGTCGATTCATCCCACTTAGAATACAGTAGGTTACAACTCGCTAGAATGTAGGCTTGAACCCATGACTTTCCCTTCATAAGATAAATGCAGGCTCAGGACCTGTATCTGTGGTGTTGGCCTGTTTCTTTCTCTTGACCTCGTGTTTTGCCGGAATTTTCTGATTTAATGGGTCAAATTTTCCCCAAATTGCACAGAATGCCAGAACAGCGAGAAAAGCACTATGAAATATGCTAGTTTCATAGCTGCTTTTTAACACCTGATCAAACGGCACGCTGCAGTTTCAGAGTGCTGGTGTGGATTGCACAGCCATTTGTGGGGGGGGGCAGTTGCCTAAACATAGAACATAGAACATTACAGCGCAGTACAGGCCCTTCGGAACCTCGATGTTGCGCTGACCTGTGAAACCAATCTAAAGCCCATCTAACCTACACTATTCCAATATCATCCATATGTTTATCCAATGACCATTTAAATGCGCTTAATGTTGGCGAGTCCACTACTGCTGCAGGCAGGGCATTCCACGCCCTTACTACTCTCTGAGTGAAGAACCTACCTCTGACATCTGGCTTAAATCTATCACCCCTCAATTTAAAGCTATGTCCCCTCGTGTCAGCTATCACCATCCGAGAAAAAAGGCTCTCACTATCCACCCTATCTAATCCTCTGATCATCTTGTATGCCTCTATTAAGTCACCTCTTAACCTTCTTCTCTCTAACGAAAACAACCTCAAGTCCCTCAGCTTTTCCTCATAAGACCTTCCCACCATACCAGGCAACATCCTAGTAAATCTTCTTTGCACCCTTTCCAATGCTTCCACATCCTTCCTATGATGCGGCGACCAGAACTGTACGCAATACTCCAAGTGCGGCTGCACCAGAGTTTTGTACAGCTGCAACATGACCTCGTGGCTCCGAAACTCAATCCCTCTACCAATAAAAGCTAACACTCCGTACGCCTTCTTAACAACCCTATCAACCTGGGTGCCAACTTTCAGGGATCTATGCACATGGACACCGAGGTCTCTCTGTTCATCCACACTACCAAGTATCTTACCATTAGCCCAGTACGCTGTAATCCTGTTACTCCTTCCAAAGTGAATCACCTCACACTTTTCAGCATTGAACTCCATTTGCCACCTCTCAGCCCAGCACTGCAGCTTATCTATGTCCCTTTGTAACCTGCAACAACCTTCCGCACTGTCCACAACTCCACCGACTTTAGTGTCATCCGCAAATTTACTAACCCATCTTTCTACGCCCTCATCCAGGTCATTTATAAAAATGACAAACAGCAGTGGCCCCAAACAGATCCTTGCGGTACACCACTAGTAACTGAACTCCAGGATGAACATTTCCCATCAACCACCACCCTCTGTCTTCTTACAGCTAGCCAATTCCTGATCCAAACCGCTAAATCACCCTCAATCCCATGCCTCTGTATCTTCTGCAATAGCTTACCGTGGGGAACCTTATCAAACGCTTTACTGAAATCCATATACACCACATCAACTGCTTTACCCTCATCCACCTCTTTGGTCACCTTCTCAAAGAACTCAATAAGGTTTGTGAGGCACGACCTACCCTTCACAAAACCATGTTGACTATTCCTAATCAAATTATTCCTTTCTAGATGATTATAAATCCTATCTCTTATAATCCTTTCCAAACCTTTGCCCACAACAGAAGTAAGGCTCACTGGTCTATAATTACCAGGGTTGTCCCTACCCCCCTTCTTGAACAAGGAGACAACATTTGCTATCCTCCAGTCTTCTGGCACTATTCCTGTAGACAATGACGACATAAAGATCAAAGCCAAAGGCTCTGCAATCTCCTCCCTAGCCTCCCAGAGAATCCTGGGATAAATCCCATCCGGCCCAGGGGACTTATCTATTTTCACACTTTCCAGAATTGCTAACACCTCCTCCTTATTAACCTCAATCCCGTTGAGTCCAATAGCCTGTATCTCAGTATTCTCCTCGACAACATTGTCTTTTTCCTGCGTGAATACTGACGAAAAATATTCATTTAGCGCCTCTCCTATCTCTTCAGGCTCCACGCACAACTTCCCACTACTGTCCTTGACTGGCCCTAATCTTACCCTAGTCATTCTTTTATTCTTGACATACCTATAGAAAGATTTAGGGTTTTCCTTGATCCTACCTGCCAAAGACTTCTCATGTCCCCTCCTGGCTCTTCTTAACTCTCTCTTTAAGTCCTTCCTGGCTAACTTGTAACTCTCAAGCGCCCTAACTGAGCCTTCACGTCTCATCTTTACATAAGTCTCCTTCTTCCTCTTCACAAGAGATTCAACTTCTTTAGTAAACCACGGTTCCCTCACTCGACCACTTCCTCCCTGCCTGAGAGGTACATACTTATCAAGGACACCCAGTAGCTGTTCCTTGAACAAGCTCCACATTTCAATTGTGCCCATCACCTGCAGTTTCCTTCCCCAACCTATGCCACCTAAATCTCGCCTAATCGCATCATAATTTCCTTTCCCCCAGCTATAACTCTTGCCCTTCTGTATATACCTATTCCTTTCCATCGCTAAAGTAAACGTAACCGAATTGTGGTCACTATCACCAAAGTGCTCCCCTATCTCCAAATCTAACACCTGGTCTGGTTCATTACCCAGTACCAAATCCAATGTGGCCTCGCCTCTTGTTGGCCTGTCTACATACTGTGTCAGGAAACCCTCCTGCATACATTGGACAAAAACTGACCCATCTAAAGTACTCGAACTATAGCTTTTCCATTCAATATTTGCAAAGTTAAAGTTAAACTTGTAACAAAGATGGGATTCTGAGGTCGGGGCATTGTTTTTAAAGAGTGCCCCAATCTCAAAGTAAGGTTGCAGCACTGATTGAGCCCACCCCAGCAGCAACTTAGTTTTTTAAAGAATGTTTAAGTTTTTTTATTTATTAGTGTCACTAATTAATGTAAGTAGGCTTACATTAACACTCCAATGAAGTTACTGTGAAAATTCCCTAATCACCAAACTCCGGTTTGGGTATGCTGAGGGGGAATTTAGCATGGCCAATGCACCTAACCAGCACGAAGGAAACCGGAGCACCTGAAGGAAAGCCACACAGACATGGGGAGAATGTGCAGACTCCACACAGTGACTGTAGGCTCCATTCATTCCTTTGAATAGACGGAGATGGCACTGATCTGATGAATTTCTTTTATTGAACAGAATTTAAAATGACAGAAAACAAAAAAAAATGGAGAGAGAGAGAGAGAGACTGCCTTCTCTGCCAGTCCTGTACTGCTCAAAACAACCCAAACAAACTGAACAGGTCTCGAAAACAGACTGATAGCTAAACACACAGTTCCACAATATATCCATCTTTACCTCGCGGCTTTGCAGATGTTGCTTATGAAAAGCTTTGTTTGGCTTATGAAAAAGCCTGTTTTTGCTGGCATTTTACTTTCAAAAATGCAGTCAATTTTTCTAGCTAACCCAGCATGCCTTCTGAGTCATAAAATGAGGTCAAGTTAGTTTTTAAAATGTAGTCAAGTTTTTTAAGCTTAGCATTTAAATGCAATTGAATAGGCAGAAATATCTTAAACTGAAGTCTTTGCATAAATGAGGCAAATCATACACATGCTCAACAGTGACCCAAGCTGGGAGTCGAACCTAGGTCCCTGGCGCGGTGAGGCAGCGGTGCTAACCATTGTGCCACCATGCTGTCCCATTGATTGGGATGCCCCAATACAAAAAAAGTAAAACCAGAAATATTTCCCCCTCCCCCAACTCCCAAACAGCATCCTTCCCCCCACCCACACACAACACTGTACCCCATGCAGAAACTACCATCACACAACACCTCTCCTCCCACCTCCCAGGCACAGCCCCCAGCACTGCTTGGGCATGATCCACTTCTCCCATAAGTGATACACTCATCTGAGCTCCTCTGCTGGGTTCTACTTGCCAGGTGCGTGCCATGGGAGACCTGTTGTAATTCATATCAACATGCCCTCACGTCAGCATGAATGGATTATGTAAGGGGGGATTATCCAGTGTAGAGGCTTTATAATCGGATGTTAATTTATTCTAATGAGAATTCCAATGATCTACATCAGGATTCCCATTACATCACTGGAGGGGTGAGGATGATTGCCTTTATCTCAGGTGGAAATGTGATTTGGGCCTCTTGTCGGATTTTCCATTCCCATTGTTGATCCTCCCCACACAAACTGGAGCCAAAAGTCGTCCCCCCCCCCCGACTTTTGTGTCCTCCTCCCGCTTATATTCCCAACCAGCTGCGTATGGTCGTCACACTTGATGCATTACTCTCGGTCTCTTATCTAAGTCATTAATAAAAATTGTAAATGTTTGATGCACCAGCAATATTCCTTGCCACCCCATTTAGCCTTAATCACTGCTTCCTGTCAATTTGGGGGAAATGGTGGCATAGAGGTAATGTCACTGGACTAGTAATCCAGGGGCCCAGGCTGGTTTCACAGCACCTGGTGGAATTTAAGTTCAGTAATAAATCATAAACCTGAAATTGAAAGCTAGACTCAGTAACGGTGACCATGAAACTACCATCAATTGTCATAAAGTGCTGACTGTCAAATCACTCATGATCGATGTTTTCTGGCTCCCCACACAGCTAAATGTGGATCTTCCTCCCCAAATCATGCTTTTTTATTGGCTTCTGTATTTATTGATGTTTCTGTGTCTTTCTATGGTTTCCTGAAAAATAGTTCTCAAATAACTACACTCTGAACAATTGTACTTGGAACCCCTTGTCCCAAATCCATATGTGGTGTATTCATGTCCACTTTAAAAACTATAAACAAATTATGTCCACAGAGCTGGCTAACAAATGCAAAGCATTTTCCTTATTTAAAATCCGCAAATAGAAGCTGTCATTGGAACCTATGACTGTTGTATTGACTCTCTGAAATATAATTGTGTACCATCAATTTAACAATTGGCAAAATAGACAACACTTCAGAATCATTCAGGAGACTGTTAGATGCTTGATGAAAAAATAAAGCTTTATTTGCAGAGTGATCTAAAGGAGCCAAAGGATCTTCATTATCTTTCTAAGCAACAGCTTTTCTGTATTTAATATTGTCCTTCAGCCCATTACAAGGTTAGATATCCCAAAATGTAAAGAGAAACTTTAAGAGTTATTATTTATGCTAAGATTCCTGACTTTACACAGACCACATGAATACACCAAAATAAATCACAATGCCATATATTTCAAAGATCTCTCTCCAACCAAATGTTTTGCTCAAGTTCAAAATTCACTACATCATGATGGGTTGGAATCTTGCCCGTGATTCCTCATGTGTTTCTTTGATTGTTGAAAGGCTTTGAGTTCAGGATTTCATCTGCCCAATTCAATTCTGCTTAGCTACCTAGTCGTTGATTTAAAAGAACCTTGCTGGGAGTTACACAAAGGTAATGTGTGAAATGCAAATGTTAGTTCATTCGCATAATCGTCATGGGCGTTGCACATTTTCCATCAAGTCGGGAAGATATCTGTGCTGCTATTTAAAATCCACATGTAACCATTATAAATAGTTTGAATTCCAGGCCATGAGATCATTATGCACAGAATATTCTGTAGGCCGTTTCTAAATTTGTTCATTAGCCACATGATGTCATCCACCAAAGGAAGCTAATGAATTCATATCCAGTCTGCCGTTATCTTAATGGCATTACCAGGGAATTGTGTATCAGTCATGGTAACTCTCTAATTTGTGAAATGCAATCTTTATGATTATTTTAATGTGCAGCACCTTGGCAATCATACTTCAAACGTTAGTTCTTGTGTTCCATCTAGCTTGTAGGAGAATGGAATATTTATCCTAACTGCTTTGATTTATATAAGTGTGTTGCTGAGATCAGACTGGGTTTGGGGCCATTAATGGTTTTTGAGGTGTGCAATTTGGAAAAATTAGCTGAAATTATGACAAAGTCATTCCTCAAATCTCTGACTTACTTTGTAAATTAGAAAAGCCCAGAAATGATTTAGTTTTAAACCCAAGCAAAATCCATTAACAATTAAGGTCACAAATAAAGGAAAGTCCAACTGTATCATCTATTTTAATTCTAATTTGTTGGCACCCCATGACTAGATTACAAAAGTTAGATCTTCATTAGTATCATAACTTCTATTGATAATTTGATAGCAACTGGTTTTCATATAAGTAAGTCATATATTTTTCAGTTTTGTCCTGTGATGTGGGGGGATGTTTTGCTAATTTAAAGGTGCAATATAACTAACTGCAAGTTGCTCCACAGTTGAATCATGCTAGTTGACGTTGGGCCTTGTGACTTTGGTGAATTCTGTTCTATTTCATTATCCAGACATTGTATGACACAATAAAATGCACTGTAGAATCAGCTCATAAATGCAAGAACTGCAAGCACAGATATGGTCAAAGATCTGATAAATGATACTTCTGTACTTTTCAGACAATGACAAATCATATACGAACAAATCTTGTTGAAGTCCGATAGTACTCACTGTGCTTTAAGAGTTGGTTTAGGTTGGCGTTCCACTTGATCGTACATCTTTCCCTGTTCTAAGATGTGTCATGTGTTTGAAAAATCTGCCAAATCCTCATAGCTGTTTTGTCTGGATTCTAAGGATCTTTGTGTCTTTCTTCACCTCCCCCCACCAAAGTCTCCTACAATTGTTCTTTGTTTGTCGAAATGTGAATGTTTCAGTCCTTTTTACACATATTGCCATTCCATCATTTGCTGTTATATATTTTTGTTTTTTGCAGAGCATCATTTTGAAAAGTTGTAATTTTCACAAACATCACAGCATAGTAGAAGGGGCCAGCAGAAAGCCATTCTTGTCCATTTTAAATTAGTGCCCTAGGGCAAAAGGCTGGCTTTAATATCCATTTATCTTTTGTTTATTTCTGTAGGCTTCTGTGTTAATTCTGTGTCATTGTTGTTGATCTCATCAGAAGAACAAATTTAATGAATTACTGAGCCCAACAGTGCAATTAATATTATTCAATTAATATGTGCAGATAGCTGAAGTGCCCCAAGTCTGAACACGATGGAATAGGGCTTAACCCTTTGGCACAATTTGGGAAAATGGAAATTTTCTTCAGTGTCGTGCTGGACAACTTGCAGTTCAAGTTTTCAATAACATTCATTTGCATAATCACACAAGTAAAATTCTCACTAACTAATGCAATCTGGCAGGAAAATAGAATGTATTGTTTAGTTTTCCTTTCTTTCCATTAAACCTTTGACAAGGTACCGCATGGTAGATTGTTGCATAAAGTTAAATCTCACGGGATCGAGGGTGAGGTATCAAAATGGATGCAAAATTGGCTTTGTGACAGAAGCCAGAGGGTGGTTGTAGAGGGTTGTTTTTCAAACTGGAGGCCTGTGACCAGTGGTGTGCCTGAGGGATCGGTGCTGGGTCCACTGTTATTTGCCATTTATATTAATGATTTGGATGAGAATATAGGAGGCATGGTTAGTAAGTTTGCAGATGACCCCAAGATTGCTGGCATAGTGGAGAGTGAAGAAAGTTATCTCCAATTGCAAAGGGATCTTGATCAATTGGACCAGTGGGCTGATGAATGGCAGATGGAATTTAATTTAGACAAATGCGAGGTGATGTATTTTGGTAGATTGAACCAGGGCAGGACTTACTCAGTTAATGGTAGGGCGTAGGGGAGAGTTACAGAACAAAGAGATCTAGGGGTACATGTTCATAGCTCATTGAAAGTGGAGTCACAGGTGGACAGAGTGGTGAAGAAGGCATTCGGCATGCTTGGTTTCATCGGTCAGAACATTGAATACAGGAGTTGGGACGTCTTGTTGAAGTTGTACAAGACATTGGTAAGGCCACACTTGGAATACTGTGTGCAGTTTTGGTCACCCTATTATAGAAAGGATATTATCAAACTAGAAAGAGTGCAGAAAAGATTTACTAGGATGCTACCGGGACTTGATGGTTTGGGTTATTAGGAGAGGCAGGATAAACTGGGACTTTTTTCTCTGGAGCGTAAGAGGCTGAGGGGTGATCTTATAGAGGTCTATAAAATAATGAAGGGCACAAATCAGCTAGATAGTCAATATCTTTTCCCAAAGGTAGCGGAGTCTAAAACTAGAGGGCATAGGTTTAAGGTGAGAAGGGAGAGGTACAAAAGTGTCCAGAGGGACAATCTTTTCATACAGAGGGTGCTGAGTGTCTGGAACAAGCTGCCAGAGGTAGTAGTAGAGGCGGGTACCAATGTTGTCTTTTAAAAAGCATTTAGATAGTTACATGGATAAGATGGGTATAGAGGGATATAGGCCAAATGCGGGCAATTGGGATTAGCTTAGGGGTTTAAAAAAAAAGGGCGGCATGGACAAGTTGGGTCGAAGGGCCTGTTTCCATGCTGTAAACCTCTACGACTCTAAACAATATTTCATAATGTATGTAAGAGTGGTAATCTGCAGAAGTTTTATCGATGAGGCTGCGCATAGGATTATCATCAAAAGCAAGCATGTCCAGTACTCCGCTGTAAATAGATACAAAATACTGCAGATCCTGGAATCTGAACAAAAACAGAAAATGCTGGAAAATCTCAGCGGGTCTGACAGCATCTGAGGAGAGAGAATAGACTCTGACGGAGGGTCATCCAGACTCGAAACATTAGCTCTATTCTCCTCAGATGCTGTCAGACTTGCTGAGATTTTTCAGCATTTTCTTTTTTTGCTCCACTGTAAATAACTTGGTTCAAAATTATTGAAAATGTTTTTTTAAAAGAAAAACTGCACTGAACCATGAAATAGTTTTGTTGATGTACACTAATGATTTTCTTAATAAATATTTATTAATATCAAAAACTTAAAACTTGCCAACTAGTGCCCCTGACTGGAATTCTCCGATCCCATCACCGCTGCCGGTGAGAATGAAGAATTTGACGCTCCACCAAAACTCCGTTCATTGCAACGGGACTGGAGAATCCCAGCCACGGGCAAGGGTGAAATTTCCGACTTGGGGTGTCTAACAAGATGAGGCAATTTGAAGAAATAGGACACTAGGTAGAATTACACAACTTTGGTTTTATAAGTGGTTTGGCGCATTTCTCACTTTTATAATTGCTGATTTTTCAAGCCTAAGCTGTATGTAGATGTCCACATGCAGTGCACCTTCCAACAGATGGACAGCTGTCAAGAGTGAGAGCCATAGCTAGTTTTCTCCTTTTCCTAGCTCTGAGTGGGCAGATTGGGGTTCACTTATGATCCTACTGGGTGTTTTGAAAAAGATGAGTCAATTTCATTGCAAACCAGGAACGGAACAATAGGGTTTCCTGGTTGTGTGTCATAGAGTCGTAGAGGTTTACAGCAAGGAAACAGGCTCTTCAGCCCAACTTGTCCATGCCGTCCTTTTTTTTAAAACCCCTAAGCTAGTCCCAGTTGCCCGCGTTTAGCCCATATCCCTCTATACCCACCTTACCCATGTAACTGTCTAAATGCTTTTTAAAAGACAAAATTGTACCCGCCTCTACTGCTACCTCTGGCAGCTTGTTCCAGACACTCACCACCCTCTGTGTGAAGAAATTGCTCCTCTGGACACTTTTGTATCTCTCCCCTCTCACCTTAAACCGATGCCCTCTAGTTTTAGACTCCCCTACCTTTGGGAAAAGATATTGACTATCTAGCTGATCTATGCCCTTCATTATTTTATAGACCTATAAGAACATCCCTAAGCCTCCTACGCTCCAGAGAAAAAAGTCTCTGTCTACCCAGCCTTTCCTTATAACTCAAACCATCAGGTCCTGGTAGCATCCTAGTAATTTCTTTCTGCACTCTTTCTAGTTTAATAATATCCTTTCTAAAATAGGGTGACCAGAACTGTACACAGTATTCCAAGTGTGGTCTTACCAATGTCTTGTACAACTTCAACAAGATGTCCCAACTCCTGTATTCAATCTTCTGACCGATGAAACCAAGCATGCCGAATGCCTTTTTCACACTCTGTCCACCTGTGACTCCACTTTCAATGAGCTATGAACATGTACCCCTAGATCTCTTTGTTCTATAACTCTCCCCAATGCCCGACCATTAACTGAGTAAGTCCTGCCCTGGTTCGATCGACCAAAATGCATCACCTCGCATTTATCTAAATTAAGCTCCTTCTGCCATTCGTCAACCCACTGACCCAATTGATCAAGATTCCATTGCAATTCTAGATAACCTTCTTCATTGTCCACTATGCCTTGGTGTCATCTTGGTGTCATCAACAAACTTACTAACCATGCCTCCTATATTGTCATCCAAATCATTAATATAAATGGCAAATAACAGTGGACCCAGCACCAATCCCTGAGGCACACTGCTGGTCACAGGCTTCCAGTTTGAAAAACAACCCTCTACAACCACCCTCTGGCTTCTGTCAAGAAGCCAATTTTGTATCCATTTAGCTACCTCACCCTGGATCATGTGAGATTTAACCTTATGCGGTACCTTGTCAAAAGCCTTGCTAAAGTCCATGTAGATAACATCAATTGCACTGCCCTCATCTACCTTCTTGGTTACCCCTTCAAAAAACTCAATCAAATTTGTCAGACATGATTTTCCACTCACAACGCCTTGCTGACTGTTCCTAATCAGTCCTTGCACCTCCAAATGCCTGTAGATCCTGTCTCTCAAAATACCTTCTAACAACTTACCCACTACAGATATGAGGCTCACTGGCCTGTAGTTCCAAGGCTTTTCCCTGCAGCTCTTTTTAAATCTTAAATCTACATCACCAGTACATTTACCCACTGGACAGTTAGAGGGAGCCCACAGTAATCCCATCACATTTTGCAGGCACTCGCACAAAGCTCTTTGGGCTGCTGGATATCATTTAATAGGTTGGGATATGCCAGGGTGACATACAACACAATGATCCTTTCACAGCAGATGCTCTTTGCCGCATTGAGATGCACCTTTATATTTTTGACAGTCTACTGTTGGTCTCTTGGAGGGGTTTTTTCCCCCTCGCTTGTCCCTTGTGAGTATTTGTTGTGGCAAATTCTCAGTGCTGAATGGAAAAATAGAGCCAATAAACAGGATTAAACGTCAGGAGAGAAGGCTGTCATGTGAGACTTGTTTTTGTAAAGCAAAACCCATCGAGATTAAACTTTCCCTTTGACGTGTTGGACAGGGTGATAGTTCGTTTTTAAAGTTAACGTTTGAAGAATTAATTTGAAAAATAAAATTCTTTTTTAGATGAGATTTAGGAAGAAGATAAATGTGTTTTGTCTAGATTACAATGTTAATCTCTTAAAATTGTGCCTTTGAAAACAGGATGACTTTCTATTAATTCACTATGATAAAGGACCTTGCCGAAACAAACTTGGTCATACTCGGGCCTCTGTCATTTGGCATAGAACCCAGGTGAGTAAGAAAAGTTCTGTTTCCATCACAGTACACTACCCTTTCAATGAAATAGCCTTCTTTATCATTCCCCAGTGGTGTCAGTGATCATGTCATTCCTGATCGGTGTGGGAGCAGCTTTTAACTGCATGAAAATATTCTGTTGACTCCAGGTGGATTTTATCGTCTGACTCCCTTATGGCACCCACTCTGCTCAATCTCAATAAGTGATTGACACTTTTAGTTCACAAAGTTCAAGCTCAAAATGGAGGCAACTGTTTCGCCAGCAGTGAAGCTTTTAAAACTTACTATTGCTTTTTCTGCCAGTGCCATTCTGAGGAACTACTGGAAATACTCCCAAGAAGATTATGTGTAATGGGGAACAATTTCGCCATAAGTTACTGTCCTCCTGCCCCCTCTCCTTCCCAAAGAAATCAAAATCCGGGTAAGGTGGGAAAATAGTAAAATGACTTTTAACGGATAGAGATATTCATCATTTAATTCTTGATTTCCTTGAAATTTATCATTTCAGTTCTCTCCTCCCATGAGGGAGCTGTAGAGTTACCAGCTGGTTACAGGAATGCTGACGTATGCATAATATGCATCATTTCTCATCCTGCATGTTGAAAGGGAGAAAAGAAACAAAATCAGCTGAGTGTACAGTTGTATTAACTGGTACTATTTCTTTCTCAAATTCTCTCCCTTCTGATTGGAACACAGAACAAAGCAGAGTATTAATTTTGTACGGTTAAAGATAGAGCCACAGACTACTATTCCTCATACTAGACAACAGCTGGAGAGGGGAGAACAAAATAGTGAATTTCAGAGTTGGAAAGTATGAGACAGGAGGCTTGTATCTTAAAATCAATTACCCATATTAATTGAGAGTGGCGGGGGGGGGGGGGGGTAAAATGTAATAGAGACAAATTCTATATAGTAAAAATTAATCTTCCTCCACATTTTCCTCAACCTTGGATGCTATTGGGCATTAAAACTGTTGAATTAAGGTCATGCATACCACTGAAAAGTGTTCTATTGTACAGAGTGTTTGGCTAATTCTGAAGGAATGTATCACTTCGCGGTCTCAGAGTTTCTATAATGAGTCAGATGATAAACCTATAAATTCAGGGCTATGTATAGCAGCAAACAGTGAGGACAGTACCAAGCATATCTGATGCTGTTGAGTTCAGTGCCAGTGCTTTGTTGCAAAGTAAATAGAGATTTGTGGAATAGCTCTGTTATGCTCCATCTTTGTACTTCCTCTTGAATGTTGCTACTGTTACGTTAATCAGGCTTGTAAAAAGCAATCCTGCAGTGAATGCCAAAGAATTGTAGATATCCCCAAATACGTTTTACAATATGTTTGGATTTTGTTTTTACTTTTGCATTGACTAAAGCCAATTTTGGTTGAGGATTAAAGGACTAAAATCAATTACTTTACAAAAGGTACATTTCCTTATAAAGTTTATTTATTAGTCACAAGTAGGCTTACATTAACACTGCAATGAAGTTACTGTGAAAATCCCCTAGTCGCCATACTCCGGTGCCTGTTCTGGTACACTGAGGGAGAATTTAGCATGGCCAATGTATCTAACCAGCACGTCTTTCGGACTGTGGGAGGAAACCGGAGAAGCCGGAGGAAACCTATGCAGACATAGGGAGAATGTGCAGACTCCGCACAGACAGTGACCAAAGCCAGGAATCAAACCCAGGTCCCTGGCCCGATGAAGCAACAGTGCTAACCACTGTGCCACCATGCCGCTCTGTAAAGCTGGATATTTTGCTGTTGGAATGTAAATACACTAAATTATTTATCCATTCTGTGCAGAATTTATTTTACTGCTGAAATGTATAACTTTGGTGAAAATGGCAGTAATCCTGGCAATTGTACTAAGAATCGAAAAGCATGTTTTGCAGGAGAAAATTTGACTGGCGTTCTGGTGCAGTTTCAGGAGGGTGTGGATTTGGGATCGGTTGAACAGGGGGTTACCTTTGTTTCTGTGTGAAAATATTATCCATTTAATTCAGAAAATAACCAAATCATTCTGAAGTTGAGATAATGTGGAAATAGTCTGTGTTGACGAGTAAAAGCAAAACTATATGGATAGAAAAATTCTCAGTTATGTAAGGGAAAATATCCAACTGACCATTATAGCAAAATTGTAACATCATTCATGTATCCTCCATATACTCACCCTTAATGTTCTTCATAGTGTTTATCCATTGTGCAACTAGGTGCATGGTCATTAGCATCTGTCTCTCTCTCTTGTTCAGGTTATAATTGGTACATTTATACATCATCCAGACAATGATGAAAATGCTTTTTTCCCCACTGGTCTATATTTTAAGATTATTATTGACCCATCAGTTTTAAGTAATTTCTTGAGGGCGAGTCTCCTGTTTTTTTCCCCCTTTATCATATGATATATAGTAAAGTTGTTTTGTCTTCTTCCCCATCTAGGTAGTTGGCATATTTGCGGGCTTTGGTCTTTTGCTGTTAGTGGCATCACCTTTCCTCCTGCTTGCCACCCCATTTGTCCTCTGCTGCAAGTGCAAATGTAACAAAGGAGATGATGATCCTTTACCCACATAGGTCTGATGCTCGGAAACAGGACCACAATATTTAATGAACATTCTTCCCTATTTTACCTATCATTTTCAACTGTTTTATTTTAACCCACCATAAACCCCAGTGCCAAAATTTGCTTTCTCGATTTGCAACGTTACATCACACTCCAGAGGCTGAGGATACAGTGAATAAAAGCTGAGAGTTGGGAAGAGGCAAAATCTGAATACCCAGGAGACAGTTTATTCAGAGAAAATGAATAAGGTACTCTGCACAAAAGCTCTGGATCACAGGTGGTAAGCTTAGAAAAGTACTTGTTTAAATAGTTCCCAAAAAAAGCAATATCCTTGACATGTACAGCTGTGCATTAAATATGGAATATATTATAATTGTAATAAAGTTATATGAAGGAGCAAAAAAAAATGCAATGTTGTAATAAACTGAAAATGCACAGCAGATACTTCAGATTTTGTAAAGAGAAAAGGCACATTAACAATTTAGGCCCTCTGTCATAATAGAAGGCTGTAATAAGTCATGTTATTATAAATCATTTATTTATCAAAATAAGAAAGTTTTAATGCAAAAAAACACATACCTGATTCTAAAGGGCCAATAATCAAGTTTACCATATGAATGCTTTCATAGGATGTTTTTGCTGATTTACATGAGGTATTTAAATGTTTCATAATTACTAAGTGATGTGATTTGCAGATGCCTTTTATCTGTATCCAGAGTATAGTTTATTCATGTTTTTATTTGTTTATTGTTAAGTTCCTAAATCTATAAAAGGTGCAATGTACTTTAATAGCTATCTGCAAAACTAAGCTGAATTTTCCCAGACATGTTGAGATGTGTTTTTTGGGAAAATAGGGAAAGGCGGCATTGGTTTCCCAAGAGTGAGTTGGGAACAATGTCAGCGGCCCTTTGCTTGGAGGCAGGCAGTCTATTAAGGCCCACGTAGTGGCCATTTTCCAATGGTGCCAGTTGGGGTGGCCTGTTCCTGAGGACCCAATGAACAAGCCGCCAAGATGAAATATTGCAGCTGCAGCCAAAACCAATCCTGTAGAGGGGTTCCCCTTCCACTACTAACTGTGTACTACTTCATTCTCAAATTTTTTGGAAGTGCCCTCACGATTGCTTTTCTGCCTCAGCAGCATCCATCTTGCCCAATGGGGTTGCCAGCCATTCTGTGCTGTTGGGCCTCTGGCACTTCCTTCTCGGGAACCCTCCTACTGGCCTTAATGACGGAAAATGCAGAAACGGCCAATTAGGAGGCCGCCCCCTCGAAGGTTGCATCAGTGGGAGCCCTGACACCATGCACAGGTTTGAGACTCCGATATGGTCCCAGAACCTATCAGAAAAGACAATCCAATATTCTTGTAATTTGGCTGCAGACTTGGAAGCTGGTTCCTGATGATCGGACTGTGAACATATAAAACTTGTGCAAATCTTGCCATACGCTCAATGTTAGAATTGGTGTTTACTGAAGATGGTTCCAGTAATCAGTTCTTAAAAGCTACTATGGTTTGAGATTGTTGTCTATGAAGATAAGCACAAAAGGTCTCAATTTTCACTCTTGTTTTAGTTTTTATGAGTTGATTAAAATCTTATTAAAGGATCCCTTGAAAGAAAAAGGCCTTCAGTTACCCTGTAAAGTGAGAGCAAATTGGGATATTGCGCATTGCAGCAGCTTCCCTCAATCAAGCCCTTTTCATGTTTTGTTCCTATGTTAATTGAAAAGATATGGAAGGGTCAGATTAGCACTGAAAATACCTTGGCATACAAGGCTATGGACCATGTGCTGGAAAATGGGATTAGAATAAATAGAGTGCTTGATGGCCAGTGCAACATGATGGGTCAAAGGGCCTTTTTTTGAGCTCTAAATCTATGACTCTATGACACAATCAGATCAGATTTTGAAAACTGTTCAATTCTGACTTGTTGTTCTCAGGCTTATCTTTTATGTGTAATGATGCTTAGGTTCTGTCTTGTAGATTTTATGGGCGGAATTTTACGAGAATGATTCTAATTGTCTAGCTAGCGTGAAAATGGGACAGTTCCTGATCCGTTTTTTGGGCGAGTTTTCATGCACAATCTTACGTACTTAGACTTTGAAAAAATGGTTTAAACCGTTTCTAGCTGCTGCAGGCAGTGGCCTGGGCTTAATTCATCAGACAGTCTGCAGAGGGAGCTATTGCGCATGTGCAGACCTCTGATTTTCTGATGTGTAACAGTCAGGGTTTGACAGAGCTGTCAAGCTCCTGCTACTGCAAGCAGCCTCAACACAGCCATTTCCCCCCCCCCCCCCCACCCCCCCCCACATTTGCAAGTCCCACACTGCTCATAAGTATCGCCCGTACCACCTCCCTCTGCTGCCCAGACCAATCGCGATGTAGAGTGCGCAGCGCTGCCACCCCTCCTGGTGCAATCACAGGCAGAAAGGCAGCGGGATCTCCCTCCCTGCACAGTCAGATCGCCCCTCCAGGCCCTGCCCCGTCCCCATAGACCCCATCCCCTGGACTGGAGAACATGACTGTTCCCCGTTTATAGGGAGCAGATGTTTTCCTTGCCGAAGAGAATCTCTCCCGGTGAGGCCATAAAAGCAAGTGAGCTCAGACGAATCAGCGTTGGGCTCACTAAACAGATGTAAATTACGATTATAATAAATTTGAATAAATTATTCGGCCTCTCCCCCATTTCCAGCGAGAGACTGACCGCACCGGAAATTCGGTTCTTGTAAAATCGCTCGAGCTGAGAAATCGGCCGTGATCCTGATTTATCGGTTCTCGTGCAATTTTACCAGCTCACTCGCCATCGATGGGCGGGACAAGCTGGTTAAGTCCTGGCCTATATTAGGGTCCAGTACTTGTTAATGCAAACTTGTCCCGTTTATACTGCACATGCCCTCTTGTTTAGAAGCCACAATTCCATTCACAACTTGATAATTTTTACCTGTATCTTCTTCCAGGTTAAATTTCATTCAAACCAGAAATTGCTAAAACAATGCAGGCTCTCGGCTTAAAGAAGCAATTTAGGAGATATGCCTGCCCACATACAGACTAAAATTTCTGACCAAATGCAAGAGATACTCTGGAACTTGACTTTTGCCATTAGATGAATCTAATGGACCCTCCTCTTGAGTAGGATTTTGGCACTGCTACTATGATGTTGTTTATATTACCATGTTATCTCAGGTAATGCTCTTGCTGTTGGAGGTGTACTCCAGCATAAGGGAAACACCTGTGACTTTGATCACTTCTTGGTTTCACAGTTACTCTCACTTTCTCTCATTTCCTCAGTCATTTAATCTGATGATTTGAACCCGCATCTCTCCTCAGCCTGTCTTTGTAACTTTCTCTCAGGATTGCGAGGGGAAACCAGTAATTAAAAGCACAATCTGGAGGGGAGGGGAATGAAGAGGATAAGATAATGGTTCAAAATTAGTTGTGAGTGAACCAATCTTCTGACATAAAAGTATGGGTAATGGGAAAGAGGAGAAGCAGGGCCACAAAAATAAACAAATTGAAGAGCGAAATCCAGTCATGCCAGTGAGTGTAATTGGCAGTCTGCATGTTTTGCTGTCAACTTCTCAGTATTTGCATCACATTTTACTGTGTAGGTATGCTCTATCTCTACCTTATTACAAGACCTTTTATTCTAGCCGCCTAAAGTAACTTCTATAATAATTTATGGCGTGTTATCAGCTATAATGACCAATAATAAAAATGTTGAAGTCCTTTATTTTGACTAAGTAGCCAAAGTGCAATGGGCTGCTGTCACCTGTGTGCCTTTTTCTCATCTCAGTTAAATTATGATTTTATCTGTTGTACAGGAGGGTGTGAAGGTGAACATAGGCAGAGAATTTCCACGGAAATACAAATTAAGCAGAGCAGACAAGCAGCACAAATAATGAAGGAGGTGAGTCAGAGTAGCAAAGTAGAGTTGAAACATGAAAGAGTGGATATTAGAAATTCTTTAAGATCCTTGGCTTTGATGGGTTATGGGAGGGAGAATCTTGAACTATGTTGTCCTTACACCTCCATTATTTTTTAAATGGTCCAGTAGCATTAATGTGATGTTTCAGACGTTTAAAAGCCTGTCTTCACCTCATGTCAAAATAATTATTGTACATAAAAATGGTTTCTTGTTTAGTAATGCTCAGTTTATCATCCAGAGCAGTTGACAATTTGCAGATTGTAGTAGCATAGCGAAAGAACCATACTGTTAGATTTTTTAACCCTCTTACTCCTCTATTTTTTTGGGGGGGGTGTGGTGTTTCAAAGACTTTGATTTCTCCCACAAATGTCTTTAATCCATATGTCACAAAGATTGCCTTCACTTGATCACACAGTTGGACAATTTATTGCATGACCAGGGATTGAATGGATTTTCACTTTGTTTCAGCTTACTGGTTTTATCCCATGGTGCAGTGATGCTACACTAGACCAGGGGAGGAATTCACCCATTCGGGCTAAGTCCCATAGCGAAGATGGGGAGTATTTTCTGTGGTAGAGGCCCATGTGAAAACCTGCGGTATCTTCCATCCCAGGCCTCATTGATTATGCACCCGGGGGTTTCGCAATGTATTCCATGTCAGTGTGGTCTGATGGCCATTATATCCGGGCACCATTTTTAAAAGGCGTCCAGACATCCACTTAATACTAACACTGAGATGTCTGGAAGGGGAACTGAGGGATCAGTGCCTCAGTTTCATGATGCCTCCCTGTGCATCCTTCTGGACCATGCAGAGGTCCAGAGGAATATACTTTTCCCAGCTGATGGGAGGAAGAAGTCGAGCAGGGAGATCAAACCTGCTTGGGCGCAAGTGGTCAATGATATAAGTGAACAAGAGCCAGAATTTTACTTGTCCCATGCATCCTGAGTTTTCATCCATCAAACCCATCTCACTGGTTCCTAGCATGTTCAGTACTGCCTACTGCGCTCGCTCTTGGTGTCCAGCTGAGCTGACCTGCATCTCCACCCACTCACAAACGCAGCTCCCAAGCAGCATCTGGGCACATCAAGCACTTTAGGTTTGACCATCATGTTTATAGGCACTATCTTCATGAGCTTGCCCAACAGGGCGGCATGGTAGCACAGTGGTTAGCACTGCTGCTTCACAGCTCCAGGGTCCCGGGTTCGATTCCCGGCTCGGGTCACTGTCTGTGTGGAGTTTGCACATTCTCCTTGTGTCTGCGTGGGTTTCCTCCGGGTGCTCCGGTTTCCTCCCACAGTCCAAAGATGTGCGGGTTAGGTTGATTGGCCAGGTTAAAAATTGCCCCTTAGAGTCCTAAGATGCGTAAGTGAGAGGGATTAGCGGGTAAATATGTGGGGGTAGGGCCTGGGTGGGATTGTGGTCGGTGCAGACTCGATGGGCCAAATGGCCTCCTTCAGCACTGTAGGGTTTCTATGATTTCTACTTCCCCTCCCATAGTCGCCCATGTCCTTTCCCCATCACCATTGATCCTCCCCACTGTCACCTTCCAGCCCAAACCCTCTTCCTTCAAGAATGTGCAGACAAACCCATACATTGCCTTCCTTCCAGTGCATCCCGCTCCTGTTCACAATGATAAAAGCAAATTACTGCAGATGTGGAATCTGAAACTATGTTCCTATTCACCTCCTCAACCTTCTCATCCCTGCCCCACTGAATCCATGTGTATCTCCAAGTCCCCAATAACAACCCTTCACTCAACCCTGTCCAACCCTCACCCTTGTGCCCTACCATCCCTCTCTGTCCCCTGTAACGTTGACAATATCCTCACATTGCTCCCCACCCTGGATTCATTCCCCAATTCACTCCAGCATCAGAAGATCCCACTGTCATTGCCCAGCGGCACAAAACAGATTTTTGGACGTCCCGCCAAATTCTTCCCATGCCCGCCGGCCGGCAGGAAAATGGGAGAATTCCACCCCATGGCTTAACCTCTAGGTGCCAAATAGTAAAAGATCATGAATAATTACAGTGTAACAACATGGATTTTTCGTGGGTATTAAACTTAACTACCTTCCTGTCTAAGTCAAAGATAGATAATGGTCATCCCACTGTTGTGATAAATTATATGTTATGTGGCATTCTTTTTCTGTTTTCACCATCCACAGAAACTATCTAGTCTGACTGGTCTCTGAAGGCATTGCATAAAGTTTCTGATTTGAAGCAGCCTGGCTAAGAAATACAGATTAAATTCAGTATCTATTAAATCTAAAAGGGAAGTCACTAAAGGATTATAATTCAAACATGCAAAGATGTTTGTATTTAAATTGAGTGGCCTGATTCCCTGCATGGATGCCTTAATGCTATTGCCATAACACTAAACTGAGACACGGTTTCTATGAGTGAAACTTGTGTTTATTCCTCTCTGTCCTAAGATAGAATTACAGAAACCAATATCAAGCATTTTATTTTTGCTACAGTTCCATTGGCCAGAAGATACTAATGGCACTACCACTACCATTGTTTTCAGGGAATAGATGATACTTTATACAGCAGGCCGGATTCTCCGACCTCGCTGGCAGCTGGGATTCTCCCCTCCCGCTGCAGTGAATGGAGATTTGGCTGAGTGCCAAATACTCCGTTCTTGCTGGTCGTGGTGGTGGGGTGTGAATAGCCAGTGAATTCCGGCCAACATCTTTATCCAAGAATTAAAGTTAATACTACACAATGTACAATATTGCTGCAAAATGATGCAGCACTTCTTAATTGGAGAAGCAAAAAAAGTAATTTGTTCAAGCAGCAGCTTATTGTAGAGCTAGAGATTGCAAACTTTGGAAGAGAAATTCAACTTGTTTTCAGTGTGAAATCGGTGACATGATCTGAGCGCATGCATGTGTTTTTTTAGAAACTGGAGTGCTATGGAAACCAATTGATCATCCCAGTGCAGTGACTAGTCAAGGCCTCAGGTATTTCAATTGATGCTCAGCCAGTTAGTTGGTAGGTACTGAGGGGATTGCATAGCGAAAATGGGTTCAAACTGAGACGTCATCAATCCTCCATTTTTTTGTAGAGTTAGGGGATGCACTTAAAGCCTCTTAAGTACAGCAGATTGGACCATTGAAGACCCAAAACAGCTGGACAGGCCACAAATTGCATAAATCCCATTCATCTGATGACTACAGAGTTCTATAGCTGACATTGGAAACCCGATTTGGATGCACAAGGCAACAATGCCTGTTTCATGTGTCTGCCCGGCACAACCAGAAATCATTCATTTCCAGTTTGGCAGGGTGGCACCCTTCCAAGGAGGATCATGCGCATAAGGTCACCACTCAAAATTCATCCCTACAACCTTGATTATGTACCCAAAAAAAGCACAATATTTGCTCAATTTCAATTTTCCTCCTCCACCCCTCCCTGCCCCCAATCTCCATGGACTACATCGTTTTGGTGCCAAATAAAATTTAAATTCACACACTCATTAACTTGGCTCAATCTCAAATTTCTGAAAATTAACAGATCTCAGCCAGTTTATCTGCCAGTCGGGAAAAAGTGCTGAGAACAGCCTTTTCTAAACCTCAGGATCACAAAATTCAAACAAAACAAACAACTGAAGATAAAAGGTAAACATCAATGGCTATCTGGGTTTTGACAACAGGATAGTCGGGATTAGTTTTTTTCCAAGAAAACAAACAAAGCTCAATCAGCCGAAATCTGTGCTGAAAGAAATGACTTCAGATTGTTTGATACAACTGGAAATCACAGTGAAATGTTCAAATTATTGCTAGTGTCATAACAATACCAATCGGAAAATCCGCCGCTATGGGGGTGGACATGGAGGAAAGGACGTTTTAGAAATCTGCCAGGCCTCACACTTTTATTCAGTCTTCACCTGGAAATCCAAGTGTGGAAGGTTTGATTCAACCCCATTCAGCATCACTGAAAACAGTCTCTTTATCTGTTACCCGAATGAAAGAAAATATTACTGTAGAGTTACTGGTAAGATTAGGATAGATAGTAGATCCAGCTCTGAAGAAGAGTCATCCTGACTCTCCACAGATGCTGTCAGACCTGCTGGGATTTTCCAGCATTTTTTTTTGCATTGAGAGAATCATCTGGTTTGTTTCCCTGACTTATAAATTATTAAAGCTAAATTTTAGAAATATCTCACTCTAGGCAGGAACCTATAAATGATCCCAAAAACCTGTGAACATTGACTCCTGAAAAGTCCCATTTTAAAAGAGACGTGATTTAGGAAATCACATGCCCCCTTTTTTTGTCTCTACATGGATTTGCAGCACAGAAGCAAGCTATTCAGTCCAATTGGTTTACTTCATCTATCGCATATCAGCACCATCTTCTCTTCCTTTCTCCCTCGAGTACTTATCTATGCGATTCACCTCAAAAATAAGTTCCTGGTATCAGTGGAGTATTTTTTTGTGCTTAACACATACTAAACATATTTTCTGTACACATATTTAACGATAAACAATATTGATTTGGCATGGAAAATATTTTTTTGTTTATGATCTAATATAAATATTGTGTTAGGCAAATTATCTCAAAAGTAAGTACAGTGGTTGTCTGTGACAAGCCACATCATTTAGCCTGAATACTTTTTTAAACGTTATAGTATCTTGCGCTGTGTTGAGAATGCCCATTGTCCATTTCCTTGTTCTTTCAGTTGTCTATAATTATTAAAGCAGAATAGTAATGCTTGTCTTGAGTACGTTTAATGTTTTCTTTGTAGCCTGTGTTTTTATGCAGAAATGTTGCAAACAAAGTGTTTTTGTGTATGTCTTAATGTCTTTTTATATCAATTATAAGGAATGTATAAATAATGTCAGCTTTATTTTTCCTCTTTTCTGAAATGTTGCCACGTGACTTAAACCCAGTCTCTATCTCCGGTTTTGTAATCTATGTATGTAATCTAAAGGGGTCAGTTTTCAATGCCTTAAAATGCTTCTGTGAACCCAGTTAATGTTGAAAGAAGATAACCTGCAGATAAATCCTAGAATGCTAATACAGAATATTTGCATAATCTCATCTGAACGTTTGAAGACCTTGTCATCTCCACTCTGTGTATACTGCTAAGCATCTTGTGTGTAAATAACTAAATGTACTCCTGCATTTAAAAGAATATATATAATTGGTATCTCATTTTTTAAATAAAAGAATGCAAGTACCCATCACTCTTTTGTGCTGCCAAACTTGAATATTGTGATATACCTTTGGTGCATTTTGAATTTGATCGAATTGTTCTGGAGGGGTTTCCGCCATATGGAAACAGTGCTCCACTCAGTTCGGGAACAGGGTGTTGTTCATATTTGACACTTCCAATTCACTCCAGCTGAATATCAATGGAATTCCATTTAAGTGAATCCCTCGACTTCCTATTGAAAGCTGCATAGTTGGTTTACAAAAAATCAAAACAACACAGTAAAGGGAGGTAAATGGTGTACAGAATCATAGAATCCCTACAGTGCAGAAGGAGGCCATTCAGCCCATCAAATCTGCACCAACTCTCTAACAGAGCATCTTACCCAGGCCCACCCAGCACATTATCCCATAATCCCACGCTTTTACCCCACTAATTCCCCTAACATGTTGAGGCACTAAGCAACAATTTAGCATGACCAACCCACCAAACCTGCACATCTTTGGACTCGGTGCTGTTGTTATATTTTCTATTGCGTTTAAATAAGTCATGTTTTTAAAAGTAGGAATCGCCAGATGTTAGAGCTCTGAGAATTACGCTGAGTGAATAAGAACAAGAACCTGAAAACTGTGCTGCAGTCTTAAATAATGGGATAATTGTTCTGACATTTCTTAAGCAGATCAGAAATCTTAAACTTGGTAGCCCAGTGCTCTTTCTGCCCATCCCAGTTACATCAATAATTTGGGGTGGGGGTGTGACTAAATACCCCAGGAAATCAGCTGGTTATGTCTGATGGAGCTATCGAAATGCTGCCTATTAAGATCAAAGATAGGTTCTAATCTGGCCAGTGACAGCCCAAATACTGAAGCGTTGTCAAGCTGAGAAGTCAACTGCTGTTACAGAGTGTGAACCTGCTATAAGTATGAATCCAAGGTTTAAAAATGTTGTCCCATTTTTCTCTTCCAGTCATGGGCTCTCCCTCACAGAGGAGAATGTCACAGCGGAGCTGCACTATGGTTCTGTGAAATGGGTGCCATGAACTGATTTTCAGAATTGGCATGGCGTTGAAATGGGCACAAGTTCTGTTCAAAATATTAATATTCTGCACACTTTTTTTGTACGACTAAACTGGGTCTTGATTCACAATAGAGTTAGTCACAGAAGCAGCAATGCAAATGCCAGCTTGACTCAGTTAGTTGTACTCTTGTATCTGAGTTAATCATTTTAAGTAACTCCAGGACTTGGCTAGCACTACAGGAGAGTAATGATGAAAGGTCATCAACCTGAAACAATGGGACTATGGGGGCGATCTTACTAGTGTGTTGGTTCCAGCGAGGAACCTCAGCCACCACTCCCCCCCCCCCCCCCCCCCCCCCCCAATCGGAAGTGCCATTCTCACCCCATTGGAATTGGAATCTCTCCCCACTTCCCCAACAGTCGCTGCCAGCACCCCCACCCACCCAGTCACTGCTATCACCCCCACCTCCATTCCCCTAGAACATCAGACCTCTTCCCACATAGTTGCTGCCGACATTCCCCCTTTCCCCCAAACATTGGACTCCTTTCCTGCCCTCCCGACCCATACAGTCATTGCTAGCACCACTCCTCCATCGCTGCAAGCACCCGCCCCCCCCCCCCCTTCCATTCCCAACCTTCCCCATCTAATGACAGAACCACCCACCCCCCCCCCCCACAACAGCCATTGCTGGCATCCCCAGCTCCCATGTCTGCTCCTTCTCACCACCACCACATACAAATGAATCCCCTCCCCATGAGGCTCCCACTGGGGTCCACCCCGGGCACTGCTCTTGGCACAGGTTGGCACTGCCAGGTTGGCATGGGCAGTGAAAATCAGAAGTCACAATCTCACCAGTGAGATTCCTGACTTCTGGCTTTCACCAGATGCTGAGCTCCCGCTGCCAATCCTGCAGACGGTGAACGCGGCTCAAGTTCCCAACCATTAACTCTGTTCCTTTCTCCACAGATGCTGCCAGACCTACTGAACATTTCTAGCATTTTCTGATCTTATTATCTGGTCAATTATTTACTTGTGCAGTTTTATTCTGTGTAAAGTCATTTACTTAAGTTGTGGAAAGCTTCTCCATTTCCACAACCTAAAGTTGTGGAAAGCTTCTCCATTTCAAGTGAATCAGCTGAAATAGAAAAGTCTGGGGACAGTTCAGAGATTAAAGAAACAAAGCATTGAGGTGAAACCTGAACAGAACTTGGGTGGAAAGACAGTGAACAGTCTTAATCTTTAATGAACACAGGGATGGAAATAATCTACTGAAACAATAACTACAACCTGTATAAACTATAAACACAGTGGCAATACAATGCTGCCTTGTCTATGTTTGGACTGTTTTAGATCCTATCATTATCAAAGTATCACCAATACAATTGACAAAATAATGCAAATATTGAAAATATGAATCAAAAACAAAAATTTTGGAGGGATTAGTGAGCAAGAAAAGAAAGAAAGAATTTAGGAATTCGAGTGGAACCCTTTGTCATAATGTTTTGGATCAGGATGTTTGACTGCAATTAAAATGATTATTTTGAATGATACTTGCAGTCCTCGGACGATTCTCCCAAAAATGTTCTAAGTGCTGAATTCGCAGGAAAATTGGTGTAAATCACGCTGGTTTTTTCAGTGGGAATTCAGACTCAAATTTCCGCACTCTGTGCACCGCAGAGGTTACAATTGTGAATATCATTAAAAGTTCGGGGGGGTGGGGCCTGGAATCTGACAGTTCTGGAACTCTGCGCATGCGCAGTGGCCCCAAACTGTCAACCTCTGGTTTGGTGGCCAACTCGATCACTGGCCAGCCTGGGACTCCCGAAGTGCTGCCCCTCCACCTCCCCAGCCCCCATGACCATTCCCGGGCCAGCTTCAACCCCCCCACTCCCGGGGCACCCCGATCTCCAACTCCCCCTCCCCCCCCCCCCCCCCCCCCATCCCCGAAAGGCTGACTCCCCCCCCCCCCCCCCCCCCCCCAGGCTGTCCCAATCGCTGCCTCCCTCCAGCCCCAACCGAATCACAATGCAGAGTGGCATCGGGACCCCCCCCCACTCCCACCAATCGCCCCTTAGGCCCTGCCCCTCCCCTTGACATTGACCCATGCCCGGTGGGCAGTGCCCAGGTGTCCTCTGGGAATGGGCACTTTGTCCCTTGGGCAGTGCTGGGGGTACAGGCGGGCACTGCCATGGTGCCAATGCCCAGGGGGCACCACCCCGCCACTCGACCCCTCGGGGGGGGCCCTGATTGCCCTCCCCTTCACTCCAACGGGGTCTCCCGCTAGTTCCCCAAAAGTGTGGAGCTACTCTGAACTCCGCCGGAGTGAAATTGTACTGATGGGGTGGGAGATGCTATCGGGCCCGGAGAATCCAGTCCCGGGCCTGATAATGACATTCAAATTACATTCAAATTAGATTAAAATAACTTACCTACTGTTCCCGCCAGTTACCAGCATGGTCCCGACCAACTGGATATCCGTCGCTGGGAAATGCGGGCATCGGGAACGCAGCACAAATCACGTGAATTGGCGCACACGCGATTCTCCCAGCCCGTTGCGCTAATTATTTAGCACGTCAGGATGGGAGAATTGCCCCCCCCCCCCCCCCCACCTTATGTTTGTTTTAGTCAAATCATTCATATGCTAAGAACATTTTAGTTTCTTCAAAGGGTTGCTGCGGCCACGTTGGGAGAGAAATCCAGTTTTCAGTGACAAAGGAACAAACGCAGTAAAAGACACGTTCCACATTTCGCCTGAATTTCCCTTTCCAGTCAGTGGGTGGCGCTCCCCCTAAAATTGTATCATCGCATCGCCCATTGTTTTTCATTCTTCTAACATTGAGAGTGGTATATATGTATATATGTACGCCATGTAACGTGAGGGGTGATGGGGAGGGGGTCATTTTAATATTTGGGGATGGTGTAAAAATGGGAAATATCTGAGTGCTTCCCATTATGAATCCAAAATTCATGAGAGCTTGATAAGATGTAGATCCGCTTGTTGCTTGTTTTACTCAAAACTGTCTTCGACTAATTTACCTGTTAGCAAACTAAAAGAAAAATCACAACTTCCAGACCTCCAGCTATATAAAGTTCAGAGGAAAGCAGGAAAAATGAGCACAGATTGGATTGAATTATCTGGGCAGCAAGGTTGGGAATCACGTGGCAGTACAGCTGGGCATTCGGCTGTTTTAACCAATCCATTGGCTTTTAAATAGTTTTTAAAGTATCAGAACTTCGTGGGAAAAGAAAAGCTTGCTTGCTCACATGAGCAGCCTGGGAATGGAGGGATACAAACGATTGGTCTAGTTGGACCAAGGAGCGACACAGGCTTGGAGGGCCGAAGGGCCTGTTTCCTGTGCTGTACTGTTCTTTGTAAAAAAAAACTGTTGTATCAAAAGTCCTTGCTCTGTTTTAATGCAGATGTTAACCTGGTTAAAATTAATAGGCTAATCGCTCTTTTAAAATCTCAGCCTGAAGAATTTTGTCCAAATGCAGGTACCGTTTTGTACCATTGCGTAATCTGAACGTTTTTAAAGAAGCATCAATGAAAATTCTAATTGCTCGGTAAAATAGGGTAGCAATTTGAATATAAAGTAATCGCTTTCCCCACTTTGACCGGGATTCTCCCAAAACAATTTTAAGTTCCCAACATGCGGGAAAACAGAAGTAACTCCCTCCAGTTTTTTTAGCATGAATTCCGGAATGAATCTCCGACACTCTGTGCATCAGAGTGCCCTAGCGGGATTCCCTCCGAAAAGTGGTGGGTGGGGCCTCTTCCCGCCTGACGGGCTGGCAGCATAGTGCTAAGTGGGCCGCTGCACATGCGCTGATCTGTCAGAGCAAAGATTGGTACATGCACTTTGACCCCCCCATTGCCCTCCTCCCGATCGTTGGCCAGCCCCGATCTCTTCCCCCCCCCCCCCCCCCCCGCCCCAATCTGGATGGCCAGCCTCGATCGTCCTCACTCTCTCCCTCTCCCAATGATCCCAGTGCAGAGTGACAGTGGGGCCCTCCATCACCCCCCCCCACCAATCCCCCCCCCCCCCATATGTACCACCACCCTCAATCGACCCCATCCCCGACATCCCGGGTGGGGCCTCAATGGCCTCTTCCCTCCATCAGGGTCAGGCCACCTGTTCTCTGTTAGTAGAGAGCAGTTGTAAATCCCGCTGGAAGGAACCACTCCCCACTGGGGAGAGGTGGGAGTGGTGAGAAACGCTTGCAGGCCCAGAGAATTCTGTCCGGGGCCCACCCACTAATCACACGGAAATGTTAATTGCCATGACATTTCCATGTGATAATCAGTTCCACGCCAATTTCTGGAGGCCATGACACCTAGCAGGAATCCCACGAAATGGCCGCCTTTGATATCTCCCAGCCCAGTGCACTGCCCCCTTTGTATTTGGGGGATCTCTGAGGGAGCAGAGTTTAAACGTTTATTTCTCCTCCCACCGCTTCCTCCCAAGATTTCTTCATTACAACTGTTCAGGTCAACACATTAAAAGTGGTGATAGGTCTTTGTACAGAATATGATCTTATACCAGAGTTGTGCTTGTTTAAGTTTATTTATTAGTCACAAGTAGGCTTACATTAACACTGCAATGAAGTTACTGTAAAGGTGCATTTAGCTTCCTCCGAAATTGCTGTAAGGCTTTCTCCTCTCCCATTATGTAAGTGACCTCCAGTTATCTTGATAAGTTCACACTTGCTGATTTCACTCACCGTTCATCAGCGTCCTTCAGATTTTCCCCATTCAGAACATATATCCCACTGACTTAAGAGTGCAATGATTGAACCGGCTAATAAAATATTTCTGTTAATGTTTCAAAAACAGGATTTGCAAACTGCATCCAGTGTATCTCCACTGCCTACAAGAAGTGTGGTTCCCTCTTTCATGAGAGACACTCTTTTCTTGTAACATCACAATTGTATAACATCCCAGCCCACACAAGGCTGTTCTCATATCTGACAGGCTCCTTTAAATTTTGCACTTCTGGACAGGATTCAAAAAAAATGCATTTCTACCTATTTAATCAATGATGATCAATGCTCCTTGTATTTGATCTTTCTCCCTTTGGTATTTCTTCTTATATCCTTATCCCCTCTTGTACTGCCTAAATATAAACGTTTCTCATACTTCCACACGTTCATTTTATGAAAGTTGTGATTCACCACAAGTGAATTCACCACAAAGTCCGCTTCAACAGTTGTTAACCTATATTTTAAAACAAGTCAATGACCCTATAGTTTAACTGCTGAAGTTCTCAGGCTTTTGAAACTTTAGCTGGATGCTGTCCAATCACCAAGGTGGCCTGTACCTTCCAGTTTCACTCTGTGCAGGCCACCAATCAAGCTGAACAGTGAGGCCCTGTCGGACCCTTCATCTTGGCCTTGCAAAATAAAAGAAAGTGTGGTGACTTCCTAGTTAAAATTGAAAGGCCAGATTTTTTGCTACGACGGACAGGCTCTCTGTCATCGGAAAAGTCTCGGAAATACCTGAAAAATTTTAGTCCTTCCCCGAGCCCATCATTTTCCACCTTCACAGGGATGACATTGGAGTGGGGCCAGGTTTCACACATGCATGATTCGTGGAGGTCATTTAAATCACCAGTAAAGTGGGATTTTGGTAGACCAAGGCCGGAATTTTACCGGCACACCCACTCGGATTCCGGGGGCAGGCGAAGCTCGGAGAATGGCATTCTCCGTTGGCCTTGGGCGGGATCGTATGAACCTTGGGTGGATGTGCCGGTACAATTCCACCCCAGGAGTGTGAAACCTGGAGTGTGCAGATTAGACCAGGGTAAGGGGAAATCAGAACTTGGTGGATTTGTTTGGATGGCTGGGGTATCCCTTTGAATAGGGTCTTGAGACACGTTTAGGACAACTAAGGCACCCTTTGAGATTGCTAAAATTAAATATGATTATGTACTTTTTACACACAAACTCATTGGAACTGCCAAGCTGTCAGGGAACTGCCCAGTTGCTAAGGAACTGTCAAAAACTGTCCAGCTGTGAAGTAAGTATCCAAGGATGTTCGGTGAGTTGGCATAGAGGGAGTAAGGGTGGAGGGTAGAGGAGTGTGCGTTGGTATGGGCGTATGAGGAGCCATGTTAGGTTGGGTTTAGAGAATGTTGGCACAGCCAGTATGGGGGCCTTGGGGTGGATTGGAGCATAGGTTGGCAAAAGGGCATGAGGGGTCATGGGGTGAATGGAATATGGGTTGGCATGGATAGGGTATAGGGAGTGTGTGCTGCTTTTTGTTTTAATTGTTCCCTTCATTTAAATACCAGTGCTGGTGTGCAGAAGCAGACCCGCCACCCAGCCCACCTCCACATCGAGCAGCTCCGCACTTGTTCTGGGCTCGCCTCCCCCAACTCCTATTTAAGCCAACAACAACCCTCTTCCCGGCTGACCCAGCCAAAAATCCAACCTGCAGGTGAACATTTTTAAAGTAAAAGCAAAATACTGCGCTTGCTGGAAACCTGAGCTGAAAACAGAAAATTTTGCAAAACGTCAGCAGGGTTTTTAAAGGTCGGGTTTGCAAAGCTGGGAAAACATGACGCAAGGCTGAACATCTGAGCTGAAGGAGTTGCTCCCTTTCGTGTTTGTAAGATTCCCAAATTATGAGTGACATAAAATAGTGGGCAGTGAAAGACTAATGGTCCAACAAACCTGCCTGCCATATATGATGGCTGGAGCATTCTGACTAGAATCTTCCTAATCTCCCCTTCCCACCCACCCCAATCCCATGTAATCTCCTGGGCTGGGGACATATATCAGCACCAATAGGGAAAATTCCTCTCTGACCTCCTAAGAGATTGAAACCAGTCCAGGTGACTACATGGCGTTTTATCTGCACAACTACTTACCTTCTTTATGCTGTGATCGCTGCCTCAACCAAGAACCAGTCCAACTACCTCTAAAAAGGCAAGGATTGTGTTACCAGGAATAGGCTTTTAACTCAAAATCATAACATCGTGGAGCACGAGTTAATTTTAAGATTAAAGTTGCTATTTTGGTGTTCTCTTTTTTGAAAAAGTTATCAAGTAGAACCTATTATTCAGCTACTAATTTAATCTTTTTCCAAGCATTCCAGTTTAATGTGACAAACCAAAGACGGGAGTCAACTCAAATTCTCTGAACAATCTTCCCTTTATTTAACTCTTTGGGTACCAAATTCAAACTTGTACTAGTTGCAACACAAAAAACAGATACTCTCATTCTTTAGCTGAAAACAAGTATTCTAAATCTTTAACTGAATACAGATACTATCCGGTTTAGAGCAATATGGCCAGATCCGTTCCTATGTAGAATCTGTCCTCATGGTATTTCTGTGAAGATGTTCCTCACGGCACTCTGAGTTATTACTGGAGACAAAGGAACATGTGCCTTTATCCCAAACTGTCCTAACCTTCCAGAAGGTTCTGTGACACCCAGCCAATGGTATAGCCAGAAACTGATCACATTGCTTAACCAGGCCAATGGAATTACTTGTAAACGACTCCATTACACTCATCCAAGACTGCATGTAGGACACATAGCTTTATTCCCTATCAGTGCCACCAGGTCTAAATCAAAGTAAACAACTTCCCATATTTGGTCAACATAGGCAGTGTAAAGTCGCAGCCCACAGAGCTGATGGTAGCAACTTTATAACCTGCATCTGCTTTTAATTATAAGTTGACCAACAATCCCAGCATGCTTGAATCTCAGTTACAAATGCTCTTTAAATCTAAAATTGACATTGTTGTTTTTAAAATCATTGTTGTAGTCGTTCCTTCTCCATCCACAAACCTAATAGTGTATTTAAGAGTGTTGAGGGTAACACCATACACAGAGCATGTTTGTTCTCCCGAACTCTGAATTACAAAAGCAGCTCTGTAGTGCACTAGTTGTGCTCTGCAGTTGGTAAGACTGCCTAACCCATGAAATAGAAAAGGGAATGTCTGCTGGCATCAATGTGATGCTAATAATGAGAGAGCTTATTCTCACCACCAGGATGTGGAGGACAATGTGCACTCAACACTTTGCATAGAAAGTGTAATTTGATGCTGATAGTTGATGCTGGTGGGAGTTGCAAACCACTCCCTGCTCTTCTCCTCGCTCCTCTTTCGCCTTTCCTGCCTCCTCTCACTGATCACAAATTTAGCCAGGGCCACAAGCTTCAGCAACCACCATGAGATTTTGTCCACCCCATCGATGCAAACCTGCGGCAGAATCACCATGTGTGTTCTTCCTGGGGATTTTCTGATGGAGGTGTTGGCGTACGTTGATCTGATGAAAGGTCATTGATCAGAAACGTTAAATTTATTTCTCCACAGATGCTGCCTGACCTGCTAAGTATTTCCAGCATTTTCTGTTTATTATTTATCCAAGGCTGTTCTCACTGCCTCAACTTGAAGGTAGCTAAAGCTCCTAATAAATTTCTCTTTTATGCCATTTCCTTTCATTGTTTCACCCTTGCTGGATTTAATTCTACTTGGGTGTTTTGGGACCCCGAGATAATTGAACAGATTGCTGGAAATGAGGTGGTGGAAGCCTTTATAACCTGTTACGTTACACCATTGCTTCCTGTGTTTGCTCTTCCCAAACTATAGTCATTGTTATGAAAACTTCTGTGTCTTAACCCTTGCAAACTCTATAATGTATTGGTTTTCAAACGGGTCCACAGACCCCTGGGACGCTACAAACTGCAAAGTAAGCACAGTCATTAGCATCATGATAGCGAACCTGCAGGTTAAATGGTCTTTGCAGTTACAGTCAATCGCTCCCATGAACACACTTCTGACAAGCGTTATCACACTCCTGTTGAAATGTGTGCATGAACTTGCAACCGATGCCCAAGATCATCCTCATCCAATTGCCACATGGTGTCTCATCAGTGAACCAATCTGAAAAGTACTTTGTGATCATGTGGGACCAGTTTGAAAACTGGTTCATGCCCTTTCCAGTTGACATGAGTGGCAACATAAGAAAAAAAAAGGAAAAGATATTTGCTGGAATTCTACCGTCCTGCCCGCCTTGGGAATCGGAGCGAGCGAGGAGCTGACAATGGAAATGTCTGTTGAGCTCAGGTGGGATTTTCCGGTGTTGGGTCAAGCGAGGCCATAAAACCACAGGAAAATAGTTGTTCCATTATAAAGCAACAAAACTTTAGCCAGCCGGGGACTTTGAACTAGACTGGAGTTATACTGTGTGCTGTGGATATAAATGAATGTCATGCATCAAGAGACTTTACTATGAAATAAAGTCTGCTGCCACTGGTCATTATTAAAGGGAGGAGTGTTTAGCTTTCCATTGGAGGCTCTTGGCAAGGGCTTTTCAATACCCCGTAGCTTTGCAAGTTTTGAATCTGTGACAGTAAACTTTAAGATAGGAAGATAATTGAAATGACCTCAAACTGCCATTGTTCAGCATCTCAGCTGAAGCCATGGGTAGTATTTAGTCCAGTAACAAGGAATAAATGAGAAAGGAAATATGAAGAGTTCTATATAGAATTTGTGGTTATGGATCTCTGTAATTTGGACAACTGTAATTTGATGTGTGGTTACAAATTTTATCCAAGAAAGCAATGACACCTAAAAGATTTAATGTTTATTTATTATTCGTGTCAAAAGTAGGCTTACATTAACACTGCAATGGAGTTACTGTGAAAATCCCCTCGTCGTCACACTCGGCGCCTGTTCGGGTACACTGAGGGAGAACTTAGCATGGCCAATGCACCTAACTAGCATATCTTTCAGACTCTGGGAGGAAACCAGAGCACCCGGAGGAAACCCAAGCTGACACAGGGAGAACATACAGACTCCGCACAGACAGTGTCCCAAGCCAGGACTCAAACTCAGGTCCCTGGCGCTGCGAGCCAGGTGGCACTGTGCCACCATGGCAACACAAGGCTTTAAAAATGTAAAGATAAATCAAAAGACTTTCTTTGAATGAGAGAAAGAATAGTCATGTGAAAACAATGAATAGTCAAGTGAAAGCATAAACATGTGATATGAAATGCCAATTAACAGAAAAGCTTTACGAATGTGAACAGTTCACAGTTCAGACTGATGAGACAACATAATTGTGCTATACTACTAACACTAGTTTACCTTCACTATGTTAGCCAATTGGAGCAGTGCAGCTGCAAAAGAAAGAGATGTAAACCCACAGTCAATGGTGACATCCTATATTGTATCAAGTTACTACTTCAAAAGGAATGTGATCTGAACTACATGCTGCATTAAATGTAACTATGACAATTGTGAATTTTGTTAAGTCTAGAGCATGAAACAATCAGAAATAGGAACTTGAGTAGGCCATTCAGCCCTTTGAGCCTGCTTCACGATTTAATAAGGTCATGGCTGATCTAACGCTCACTAAATCCACTTTCCTATTGATGCACTATCAATCAAGTCAAGACTAGTTGTAAGCAAGACAAATAGGCTTTTATTAGCAAGAACTTGGAGCCATCCCTGTCAGAGATCTGGTCTCTACTGAAAGCTAGGGGGAGGAGCCACCACCTTTATACCCGGACCAGGGGGAGGAGTCTTGGGCGGAACCGACAGGGATGTGCCACATATACAGGTAATAATAAATACTAACTAACAGTGGTTAACCACAACAGACAACAGTGGTTTACCACATTCACCCCCTGTTTAAAAAAGAGTCTGTCGGGGGTGAAGCAGAGTGAACAATATTTACAATATTTACAGGTTCAGTCTATCCGGGGGCTTGCTCTGCCGCTGCGACCGCCGTAGTGCCGGTTCCGATGTAGGTTCAGGTCGCGGTGTTGTTTCAAGCACCAGGACGTTGTTGTCATCGTAGTCACGTCCGCTCGTTGAGTGCGTGGTGATGACTCCTGGGGCTCAGGCGAGCTGTATACGGGGGGTGAGAGGAGTGAATAGTGGTTCTGATGTGGTAGGGCCAAAGTTGGGGATTGGGGGTGAGGGGTTGGGGGCCATAGTGGTCCCTGAGTCACCTGCAGGTGCTAGGTCACGGATAGATACCGTGTCCTCCCGCCCATTGGAGTATGCCACATAGGCGTACTGGGGGTTGGTGTGGAGGAGTTGAACCCTTTCAACCAGGGGGTCAGACTTATGGGTCCTGGCATGCTTCTGAAGCAGGACAGGGCCCGGTTATTCCAGCCACGACGGTAGTGAAGTCCCTGAGGAAGACTTCCTGGGGACATGAACATCCGTTCGTGGGAGGTGGCATTGGTTGCTGTGCACAGGAGGGACCTAATGGAGTGTAGTGCCTCCGGTAGGACCTCTTGCCAGCGGGTGACTGGAAGGCTTTTAGACCGTAGCGCTAGTAAAACGGTCTTCCAGACTGTGGCGTTCTCTCTCTCCACCTGTCCGTTACCCCGGGGGTTGTAGCTAGTAGTACTACTCGAGGCTATGCCTTTGGAGAGCAGGTACTGTCGCAGTTCATCACTCATGAAGGAGGATCCCTGGTCGCTATGGATATAGCTGGGGAAACCGAACAGAGTGAAGAGGCTGCGCAGGGCCCTGATGACTGTGGCCGAGAACATATCTGGGCAGGGAATCACAAAGGGGAAACGTGAGTACTCGTCAATGACATTGAGGAAATATATGTTGCGATCAGATGAGGGGAGGGGGCCTTTGAAGTTGATGCTGAGGCGTTCAAAGGGGCTTTTATGAGGTGTGCCCTGTCTGGCCGGTAGAAGTGCGGCTTCCATTCCGCGCAGACCTGGCAATTCCGAGTTATAGACCTGACATCCTCAATGGAGTAGGGCAAGTTACGGGCTCTAATGGAGTGAAAAAACCTGGTGACCCCCGGGTGGCAGAGGTCGTTGTGGAGAGCCTGTAACCAGTCCACCTACGCACTGGCACATGTTCCACGGGACAGGGCGTCAGGTGGCTCATTGAGCTTCCCGGGCGTATACAAGATATCGTAATTGTAGGTGGAGAGTTCGATCCTCCACCGCAATACCTTGTCGTTCTTGATCTTGCCCCGCTGCGTATTGTTGAACATGAAGGCAACGGATCGTTGGTCTGTGAGTAGGGTGAACCGTTTACCAGCTAAATAGTGGCGCCAGTGCCGTACAGCTTCCACTATGGCTTGGGCCTCCTTTTCGACAGAGGAGTGTCGAGTTTCGGGGCCTTGGAGGGTTTGTAAAAAGAAGGCCACGGGTCTGCCCGCCTGGTTAAGGGTGGCGGCTAGGGTGAAGTCAGATGCATCGCTCTCCACCTGGAATGGGATGGATTCGTCTATAGCGTGCATCGTGGCCTTCGCGATGTCAGCTTTGATGTGGTCGTAGGCCAGACGGGCCTCCGCCATCAAGGGAAAAAGGGTGGATTTTATGAGCAGACGGGCTTTATCCGCATAGTTGGGGACCCACTGTGCGGAGTACGAGAAGAAACCCAGGCATCTTCTCAGTGCTTTGAGGCTAGTGGGGAGGGGAAGTTCCAGGAGGGGACGCATACGGTCGGGATCGGGGCTGATGACTCCATTCTCCACTACGTACCCGAGGATGGCGAGGCAGTGTGTACGGAACACGCACTTCTCCTTAAGAAGTTAAGGAGAGTAGCCGTGTGCAGGAATCTGTGGAGGTTGGCATCGTGGTCCTGCTGATCATGGCCGCAGATGGTGACGTTATCCAGGTACGGGAAGGTGGCCCGCAGCCTGTTCTGGTCTACCATTCGGTCCATTTCGCGCTGGAAGACCGAGACCCCGTTGGTGACACCAAAAGGGACCCTAAGGAAGTGGTAAAGGCGGCCATCCGCCTCGAACGCCGTATATTGGCGGTCCTCTGGGCGGATAGGGAGCTGGTGGTATTCCGACTTCAAGTCAATAGTGGAGACACCAGATATTGTGCAATCTGATTGACCATGTCAGATATGCGGGGAAGGGGGTACGTGTCCAGCTGTGTATTTCGATTAATGGTCTGACTGTAGTCAATGACCATTCTGTGTTTCTCCCCAGTCTTAACGACTACCACTTGTGCTCTCCAGGGGCTGGTGCTGGCCTCGCTGATCCCTTCCTTGAGGAGCCGCTGGACTTCAGACCTGATAAAGGCCCTGTCTCCAGCACTCTACCGCCTGCTCTTGGTGGCGATGGGCTTGCAGTCAGAAGTGAGATTCGCAAACAAGGAGGGAGGGGCGATCTTAAGGGTCGAGAGACTGCAGGTGGTGCACGGTGGGCAATTTAGATGCCACTGATTGCAGATGGAGAGTGGGGGGGAAAGGCCCATTATACAGTATAGTGACACTCTTCAGGTGGGTCATGAAATCTAGCCCCAGGAGTACAGAAGCGCAGAATTGGGGCAGCACGAGGAGCCTGACGTTATCGTATACTGTGCCTCGCACCTTCAGGGTCACCATGCAGCACCCGAGGACATTTACAGAGCGGGACTGCGATGCCATGGAGAACGTTTGCTTGACGGGCCGCACAGAAAGGGCGTATCGGCGCACCGTATGAGGGTGAATGAAGCTCTTCGTACTCCCACTGTCAAACAAACAATGCTCCCTGTGCCCGTTTACCTCGATGTCCATCATGGACTTGGCGAGTCGATGAGGCTTGGTCTGGTCCAGGGTAACCGACGCCACGTTGAGTCCTGCAGATAGCCATAGGGGGCTGATGAGGTAGGAGATGGCGGCCCCTGCTGGTCGCTCGCGGCCGAAGTCGTTCAAGATGGCGGCCCCCGTGGGTCGCTGGCGGCCGATGACATCATCCAAGATGGCAGCCCCCGCGGGGAGCACGCGGCCGGAGTCGTCCAAGATGGCGGCCCCCACGGGTCGCATGTGGCCGGGGTCGTCCAAGATGGCGGCTCCCATGGGTCACACGCAGCGCTCGTGGATTTGGAGGTAGACTTACAGCAGACTTTGGCATAGTGCCCCTTCTTCCCACACACGGAGCAGAACAACTCCCTCGCCGGGCAGCGTTGTCGGGGGTGCTTACCCAGGCCGCAGAAGTAGCATTTCGGTCCTCCAGAGGCTGCTGCAGTGGTCATATCACCGGTGAGACGTAGTGCGGCGTAGGTCTGTGGTCCTCCTGGTAGCGACGGCTGCGGTGTCCACGATGCGCCCACGTGGTCAGGTGAGTAGGCTTTGAGATATTGGGAGGTCACCTCTAAGGATTCGGCCAGTTCCACCATTTTCTTTAAGTCCAGCGCACCCTGTTCTAGTAGCCGTTGTCGGATATAGGTAGTTCCGATGCCCGTGACAAAGGCATCCCTGATTAAGTCCTCTGTGTATTGGGTGGCAGTCACAGTCTTGCAGTTGCAGTTCTGGGCAAGCAGTCGCAACGCGTGCAGGAACTGGCCAACCGATTCACCTGGCTGCCGTCTGCGCGTAGCGAGGAGATGTCTCGCGTAGACTTCATTAGGCCGTTTGTTATACTGGCCCTTTAAAAATTTGATAGCGGCCGTGTAATTTTCCACGTCCCGAATCGTAGAATACACTACGTTGCTTACCCGGCCGTGGAGCACCCGTAGTTTGTCGGCATCCGTACGGACAGCAGTGGAGGCTTCGATGTAGTCTTCGAAGCATTTCAGCCAGTGATCAAACGTGTTTGACACTCCTGCAGTTTGAGGATCCAGATTCAGCCTGTCGGGTTTTAGCAACTGCTCCATTTTTAAAAAATCTTGCTAATAAAATTGATGCACTATCAATCAAGTCAAGACTTGTTGTGAGCAAGACAAATAGGCTTTTATTAGCAAGAACTTGGAGCCATCCCTGTCGGAGATCTGGTCTGTACTAAAGGCTAGGGGGAGGAGCCACCGCCTTTATACCCGGACCAGGGGGAGGAGTCTTGGGCGGAACCGACAGAGATGTGCCACATATACAGGTAATAATAAATACTAACTAACAGTGGTTAACCACCACAGATAACAGACAACAGTGGTTTACCACACTGCCTTATCGCCGTAACCCTTAATTTCCCCAGTGATTAATAACCCACTGATCTCAGCCTTGAAAATGTTCATGGACTCAGCCTCCACAGTTTCATGGGGCAAAGAACTCCAAAGATTCACCACTCTCTGAAAGAAGAATTCTTCCTCAAATCCCTCTTAAATAAGCATCCCCTTATTCTGTTACTGTGCCATCTGGTTCTACACTCTCCCATGAGTGGAAACATCCTTCCAACATTTACCCTGTTTAAGCCCTTAAGAATCTTATATGTTTCGACCATATTACCTCTCAACTTCTTCTCAACTCCAAGGAGTACAGACCCAGCCTGTTTAATCTTTCCTCATATGGCAGTTTCTCCATATCTGGGATCATCCTAGTAAACCTCCTCTGTACTGCTTCCAATGATAATATATCTTTCCATAAATAAGGGGACCAAAACTACACACAGCATTCTAAATGTGGCCTCACGAGTACCTTGCACAGTTACACCAATACCTCCTCACTTAACCTGTCAACATCTCTCTGCAAACTATTTATATCCTCCTTACATCCTGCCTTCCCTCCCACCTGTGTATCATTCACAGATTTGGCCATAGTATACTCTATTCCTTTTTCCAAAACATTAATATATATTGAGAAGAGCAGCAGTCCTAGGACTGATCCCTGTGGCATTTCACTGGTTACTGCACCGCGACCTGAGAAAGATCCCTGCTCCTCTCATGCAGCGAATCCCATTCTCCTAAATAACACACTCCAGTGCAACGAATCCCATTCCTCCAGGATAACACAGTCCAATACAATTAATCCCATTCCTCCAGAATAACACTCTTCAGTGCAATGAATCCCATTCTTCCTGAATAACACAGTCCAATACAGTGAATCCCACTTTTCCTGAATAACTCACTAGTGCAGTGAATTCCACTCCTCCAGAATAACACACTCCAGTGCAGGGAATCCCACCCCTCCTGAATAACACACTCCAGTGCAGTGAATCCCACCCCTAAGTAATACACTAGTGCAATGAATTCCACTCCTCCAGAATAACACACTCGTGCAGTGATGCGCGACAATCAAGCACGTGGAACAAGGTTTCAGTATTGAAGGCTTTTATTGTCTAACAATGGAACTACTAACACTAATACACCAGTTCAGACTGAAGGGGTCCTGCCGGAGCAGAGGGTCTTATACCTCGCCACCGGAGGCGGGGCCCCACCGGGATGTGCCATGATAACACTTATAACAGGTAAACACCCTAACCCAACAACATTGTACAACCCCCACAGTGACAACACCCTAACCCAACAGTAACATAAGAACAACCCCCAGTGGTAACCAACGATGGTTCACCACATTCACCCCTCCTATAAAAACAAAGGCCGGCGGGGTGCAAAAAAAAACAGGTCATATGTACAGAATTCACAAGTCCAGACGGTCTGGAGGACCGCACCGACGCTGTGATCTCCTCAACACCGGTTGCGAAACCGGAGCAGGTGCTTGCGGTGGCGTTCTCTCCAAAACAACGTCCGGCTGTCCCCTCAAGGACTCCCGGGCCGGTTGGCCCTGGTGAGGCGATGGTGCAGGGGATCCTGGAACCTTCGGTGGTGGCGCCGATCTCCGAGTCTCAGGCAAGCTGTACATGGGAGTGGAACTGTTATGCACTGATCCCGGTGCTGACCGTGCTACGTCTGGGGAAGCAATGAGTAGTAGTGGATTTGTGACAGGGGGTATGGGAGCGACAGGAGTTGCTATGTCCCCTGCGGGCGCCAGGTCTCTAATGGAGACAGTGTCCTCTCGCCCGTCAGGATATGCCACATAGGCATACTGAGGGTTGGCGTGGAGGAGTTGGACCGGTTCGACCAAGGGGTCGGACCTGCGAGCCCTCACATGTCGCCGCAGAAGGACGGGTCCTGGGTACGTCAACCAGGCTGGTAATGAGATCCCCGAGGACGACTTCCGAGGGAATGAGAACACCCTCTCGTGGGGAGTAGCATTGGTTGCCGTACACAGGAGGGAGCGGATAGAATGGAGCGCATTTGGAAGGACCTCCTGCCAACGGGAGACTGGAAGGCCCCTGGATTTCAGTGCCAGTAGTACAGCCTTCCAGACTGTAGCATTCTCCCTTTCCACCTGTCCGTTACCCCTAGGGTTGTAGCTCGTGGTTCTACTAGAGGCAATCCCGAATGAGAGCAGGAATTACCTCAAGTCGTTGCTCATGAACGACGAGCCCCTGTCGCTATGAATGTAGCAGGGGTACCCGAACAGGGTAAAAAGCTCACTGAATGCCTTGATGACGGTGGCAGTCGACGTGTCCGCACAGGGGACAACAAACGGGAACCGGGAGTACTCGTCTATTATGTTGAGGAAATAGACGTTCCGGTCCGTTAAGGGAAGGGGGCCCTTAAAATCCACACTCAGCCTCTCAAAAGGGCGAGTGGCCTTGACCAATTGTGCCCGGTCTGGTCGATAAAAGTGTGGTTTGCATTCTGCGCAAATCCGACAGCTTCTCGTCACTGACCTGACATCCTCCACCGAGTAGGGCAGGTTGCGGGCTTTGACGAAATGGTAGAGTCGGGTGACTCCAGGATGACACAAGTCATTGTGGAGGGCCTTCAAGCGGTCCTCCTGCATGATGGCGCATGTTCCGCGCGAGAGGGCATCCGAGGGCTCATTGAGCTTCCCTGGACGATACATAATATCGTAATTATAGGTGGAGAGCTCAATTCTCCACCGCAAGATCTTATCGTTCTTGATCTTGCCCCTCTGCGTGTTGCTGAACATAAACGCCACAGATCGTTGATCCGTGATCAGAGTGAACCGCTTCCCCGCCAGGTAATGGCGCCAGTGTCTGACTGCCTCCACAATGGCCTGAGCCTCCTTCTCCACCGCTGAGTGCCGAATTTCAGGGCCCTGAAGGGTGCGGGAAAAGAACGCGACGGGCCTGCCTGCCTGGTTTAGTGTGGCGGCTAGGGCGAAATCAGATGCATCACTCTCCACCTGGAAAGGGATGGATTCATCCACCGCGTGCATCGTGGCTTTCGAAATGTCGCTTTTCAAAGCCTTGAAGGCCAATTGGGCCTCCGGCGTAAGTGGGAAGGTCGTGGACTTGATGAGCGGACGAGCTTTCTCCGCGTAATTGGGGACCCACTGTGCATAGTACGAAAAGAACCCGAGGCATCTCCTCAGTGCTTTCGTGCTAGCGGGCACGGGAAGTTCAGAAAGGGGGCGCATACGGTCTGGATCAGGGCCAATGACCCCGTTTTCCACCACGTATCCGAGGATGGCTAACCTGCGCGTACGGAATACGCACTTCTCCCTGTTATAGGTCAGGTTCAGGCGAGATGCAGTGCGCAGAAAGTGTTGGAGATTCGTGTCATGGTCCTGCTGGTCATGGCCGCAGATGGTGACGTTATCCAGGTACGGGAAGGTAGCCCGCAACCCGTTCTGGTCCACCATTCGGTCCATAGCACGCTGGAAGACCGAGACCCCATTGGTGACACCAAATGGAACCCTGAGGAATTGGTATAGACAACCATCCGCCTCAAAAGCCGTATATTGTCGGTCCTCTGGGCGGATGGGGAGTTGATGGTAGGCGGACTTAAGGTCTATGGTAGAGAACACTCGGTACTGCGCAATCTGATTGACCATATCAGAAATGCGCGGGAGAGGATACGCATCCAGCTGCGTATAACGATTAATGGTCTGACTGTAGTCGATGACCATCCGAGGTTTGTTCCCGCTTTTGACTACCACGACCTGCGCTCTCCACGGACTAGCACTGGCCTGTATGATCCCTTCCTTGAGGAGCCGCTGAACCTCAGATCTAATAAAGATCCGGTCCTCAGCGCTGTAACGCCTACTTTTAGTAGCGATGGGCTTGCAGCCTGGTACCAGATTCTTAAATAGGGATGGTGTAGTGATTTTCAGAGTGGAAAGATTGCATGCGGGGCGCTTTGGGCAATTTGGAGGCTGCGGCTGATTCCCTACTGCCAGTGACGGGAGTGGCCCACTGTACTGTAGGATCACACTCTTCATGTGGACCATAAAATTTAGTCCGAGGAGAATTGGCGCACAAAGGTGAGGTAACACAAGGAGCCTGTATTGCTCGTAAATTGTGCCCTGTACCTCTAGAGTTACCATACATCGTCCTTGGATCGGTACAGACCGGGACCGTGATGCCATGGAAATTGTCTGCTTGGCAGGGAGAACCCGGAGTCCACACCTTTTAGCAGTTTCAGGGTGTATGAAACTTTCGGTGCTCCCACTGTCAAACAGACAATTCACAGTTCGACCATTTACCTTTATATCCATCATGGAATTCTCAAGCCTGTGGTGCTTAGTCTGGTCCAGGGAGATCGACGCCACCGTTGGCCCCTGGGCGTCACTGCATGCCGCCGATGTTGATGCTGAGGACCCCTGCTGGTCGCTCCTAGTCGTCGTGGACCATGATGGCCGCCCCCATGAATCGCACGTGGGCGAGGGCGCCAAATGCAGCGACTCCTGGTGGTCTTCCTCCTCCTCCGTCAGCCACGATGGCGCCGTCCTGGGTTCGCACGTGGTCGGACCTCGTGGGTACTGCGACGCCGAAGGAGATTGTCTCCATTCTGGAGGGTTACAAGCTGCACTGCCGTTTTTAGACTTCGACCTGCAGACTTTACCGTAGTGGCCTTTTTTACCGCACTGGCTGCAGATTGCCGTTCTTGCCGGACACTGTTGCCGTAGATGCTTGGCCCCACCGCAAAAATAGCATCGCTGGCCACCTGGAGCTGCCGCCGTCGTCGGATCGATCTGGGAGCGCGGGTTTGCGGGGCGAGGAGGGAGCTGAGCTTGCTCCTGCCACGTTGACTGCACGTGGTCCTCGGGGTACAGCGCCAAGCTTTTCGACGCCGCTTCCAGCATCTCAGCCATCTCCATCGCTTGGGTCAAGTCGAGGTTCCCCTTTTCCAGTAATTTAAGCCGGATGTACGAGGACCCTACCCCTGCTACGAACGCGTCTCGGGCGAGGTCGTACATGTATTGTTCGGCTGATACGTCTTTACAATCGCAACCCCTGGCAAGCTGCAGGAGCTCATTGGCGTAGTCCTCCATGGTTTCGCCCGACTGCCGACGTCGTGTAGCGAGGAGGTAACGAGCGTGTATCTTGTTGGGTGGTTTCGTGTATCGTTTCTTCAAGAGCTCGACGGCCCTCGGGTAAGTGGGAGCCACACGAATCGCGAGATAAATCGTGTCGCTTACCCTTGTGTGGAGGACTTGGAGTTTGTCACTGTCTGTAGTAATAGCTACAGAGGCAGCCAGGTAGTCTTCGAAACACTTCCACCAGTGGTCGAAGGTGTTAGCGGCACCGACCGCACGTGGGTCCAGCGCCAGACGATCTGGTTTCAAGATCTGTTCCATACTCTTTTTTTTTGTACAGCTGAGAGTTTTCTGTTAGACAATAAAATTGATGCGCGACAATCAAGCACGTGGAACAAGGCTTCAGTATTGAAGGCTTTTATTGTCTAACAATGGAACTACTAACACTAATACACCAGTTCAGACTGAAGGGGTCCTGCCGGAGCAGAGGGTCTTATACCTCGCCACCGGAGGCGGGGCCCCACCGGGATGTGCCATGATAACACTTATAACAGGTAAACACCCTAACCCAACAACATTGTACAACCCCCACAGTGACAACACCCTAGCCCAACAGTAACATAATAACAACCCCCAGTGGTAACCAACGATGGTTCACCACATGCAGTGAATCCCAATCCTGAGTAACACACTCCAGTGCAGTGAATCCCAATCCTGAGTAACACACTCGTGCAGTGAATCCCAATCCTGAGTAACACACTCCAGTGCAGTGAATTCCACTCCTCTTGAATAACACAGGCGTGCAGTAAATCACACGTTTCCTGATCCCTCCCACCTTTGAATTCATTGGCGAAGCTGTGTTCAAAATTCAGAGCAGAACATTTTCATGTTTTGTTTCACACTGAAATTTGTTCATTATCTGATGGGTGAATCTGAGAAAAAATATTTTCAGTTGCTGACTCTTTTCAGTGTACAATCCTACATTAGCTGAAAAGTTAAAATAAAACTTGCCCATTTTAATCTGTTAAATGTGCTGCATCTATCAATAAAATGAGACAATACCATTACACTTGAAATAATTGACAAAATTGCAACATTTTGGAAGAATGCTGAAATTTGGAAATCCAGGCTGAATAATACAGTTTCAGATATGACTTGAGTTCCTGGATATTGAAAAAAAGGACCATTGTTCACCTTGCAACATTGGCAGAGTTCTTCAGTGTTTATTTCAAAAGTATAGCCACCTCATAAATGGGATTGAGTAGAGAATCCATTGGCTAGTGGAAAAAACAGCAGAGGAGCTGTTGGATCAGCTCTGAGTGTTCGATGAGAAGTCAGTTTCAGTAACACTTGCCCAGTTTTCTACCTTTAGGAACTTGCAAGTAGGTCATTTACCCCTGAGGCCTGTCATATCATTCCTGTTCCAGCAACAGACATTTGTGCAATTTCACTTTCTGCCTATGACAGTGATGGAAATAAAGTACGGGTCTTGTTGAAAATGCAGAATGATTGCAAGTGCCATTATCAAACACCACAACAAGGAAAGACAAACGCTACAGTGAGAAGCAGACACATCCACCTTCCTGATAACTACATAAATACCTACTTACTTCAAAGCATTATTAAAGCACTCTTTTCCACTCCACATTGTGAGTATTATACAGAATTGTAATTTAGATGAGGGACTGTAATTATTAATCCATTTCAAGAAGGGTCCTACAATGGAAAGGAAATTGAGAAATGCTGCTTTGTAAAAGGAATCTATTGTTATTTATACTGCAATCATTTCCTCCTTTTATACTTCACATGATCAAAAGCCTGTTTTTAAACTAATGACACTTTTAACTCCATATTATACAATTAATGCCAACGCACTGATTTTGTACCGTTGCCACCCCCACCACTCCTCCCCTCCCCACCCTTCAGCTTCCCGGATTCTTAAGACAATGAGGAATCTTTGTGGTGGCCGTGAGGTTTAGCCTGTGATTAGTACAAGATACCACCCTGGTAACAAAGTTGAAGCCTTTGCCAGACTCACGAAGGGGCAGATTGATACTTAAAAACCCGCTAGCTCTCACTAAACAGGTTGCGCAGCATTTTGGTGGTGAGCATTTCAACTTCTCAGTCACGACCAGCTAGCAAAATCAATACTAACATAGATTTAAAGCACTACTTAGAGCTACTTACCATTTCATGATCAATTGATGCTGGAGATGTGAAAGAGATTTCGGAAACACATTGAGGGACTTTCTGGGGCATTTGTCGAGACTTTACCAACCCTTCCAACATTTAGCCTGGAAATTCTCTGAGAACCTCGCCTAAAAAGACTCAGTGCTGTGCTACTCTACCTTGCAGTACACCAGAAGAAAGAGAAATGCTTGGTCATCGGCAGTTTGCTAGGGGTTCCACTTGGTGTGGATGAGGATTGGGAGGACAACATGAGGTCATAGGAACATAGAGGATAGGAGCAGAAGGAGGCCATTTGTCCCTTTGAGCCTGCTCCACCATTCATTACGATCATGGCTAACCATCCAGCTCAATAGCCTCATCCTGCTTTTTCCCCATAACCTTTGATCCCATTCGCCCTAAGTGCTATATCCAGCCGCCTCCTGAATACATTCAATGTTTTGGCATCAACTACTTCCTGCGGTAATGAATTCCACAGGCTCACCACTCTTTGGGTGAAGAAATGTCTTCTCACCCCCTAAATCTCTCTGTTCCTCTACAGTTCCTAACATCTCATTATTCAGAAAATACTCTGGTCCCCAAATGCCCAAACCATCCCCTCTTCAAAGGAAGTCCATTGTTCCATTACAATTTTGCCTGTCAATCTTCATTCTAATTTATCTGGCCAGACATATTCACCCCCATTGAAATTGGCCCTTCCTAAATGGTCTACCCTGAATCCTCAGACTGTGACTCCTGGTTCTGGACTCCCCCACCATCAGGAACATCTTCCCTGCATCTACCCTGTCTAGTCCTGTTAGAATTTTATAAGTCTCTATGAGATTCCCACCTTCATTCGTCTGAACTCCAGCGAAAACAATCCTAAGCAGGTCAATCTCTCCTCATACATCAATCCCGCCATCCCGAGAATCAGTGGTAAACCTTCGCTGCACTCCCTGAGAGCAAGAACATCCTTCCTCAGAAAAGGAGACCAAACTGCACACAATACTGTAGATGTGGCTTCACCAAGGCCCTGTATAATTGCAACAATACATCCCCACTCTGTACTCAAAACCTCTCGCAATGAAGATCACCATTTGCCTTCTTTACCACCTGCTGCACCTGCATGCTTATCTTCAGTCATGTGTAGCAACAGTTGCTGCAGGAGAGAAGGATCCCTCCTCATCTCGATTTCCTCCACCAGGACCTCCAGTGCCACATCTGGGAGCTTGTGCTCCTTCTCCCTTGGTCTCTGAGTCCATTGCAAAATGGCACTGTGTGCTAATCAGAGAACACCTAATGATGGAGGCCTCTAATTCAGTGCCTCCATGGAGAGCAAAAGTAATGAACTGAAGAAGGGCCGATTTCAATGGGGGTGAATACAGATCTGGCCAGATAACTTGGAATTGAAGATTGACAGGCAAAATTGTAATGGAGCAATGGACTTCCTTTGAAGAGGGGATGGTTTGGGCATTGGGGGACCAGAGTATTTTCTGAATAGTGAGATGTTAGGAACAGTAGAGGAGCAGAGAGATTTAGGGATCACTAAAAGATATTGTACAGGTATGAAATATTAGGCAGGCTAGTGAAATGTTGGCTTTGTATTGAAAGAGTTGGAATTCAAAAGAGTGAAAGTCAGTTACATTTGTATGTAGTGTTTAGCGACCCCACTTAGTGTACTGTGACCAGTTCTTTGTCATATCTTAGGAAGGATATATTGGCTTTGGAGAGGGTGCAGTTTAGGTTTTCCATAATGGTACGAGGACTAAATGAGTTGAATTCTGAGGACAGGTTACATAAGCTAAGCTTGAATTCCTGCATAGAGTACGGGATGATCTCACTGAAATGTTAAAGATGATAAAACAGTTGATAGGGGAGGTAGAGAGAAATTATTTCCCCTGGTAAGGAAGTCAGGAAGAGGAGGTATAACCTTAAAATTAGAACCAGGCAGTTCATGCTGTTGCCAAGATGCACTTCTTCACATAGATAGTAGTAAAAATCTGGAGCTATTAACGACAGTAAGCAACATCTGGGAATGGGTCTTTTCTCCTGGAAAAAATTTTTAAAACTGCATTTCAGGCACTTGCAGGTGAACAGAAAATGAAAATAGGGAGCAGGGTCATGAAAGGGTGAACAAGATAAACTCACAATTAGTGAAATGGTAGAAATATTGAATAGCCCATTTCTGTTTTCACCAGAGGGATCAACAAGATGGATATTATATTAGCAGAAGAGATCAAAGGAGTGTCAAGATACTGAAAAGAGAAAGGATTAAGCTAAGTGATAATGGTAGCCCTCGGGTGGGTGGCACGATGGCACAGTGGTTAACACTGCTGCCTCACAGTGCCAGGGATTGGGGTTCGATTCCCAGCTTGGGCCACTGTCTGTGTGGAGTCTGCACATTCTTCCTGTGGCTGCATGAGTTTCCGCTGAATACTCTGATTTCCTCCCACAGTCTGAAAGACATGCTGGTTAGGTGCATTGGCCGTGATAAATTCTCCTTCAGTGTACCTGAACAGGCACTGGAGTGTGGAGCGACTAGGAGAATTTTTTTAACATTAACTTCATTGCAATGTTAATGTAAGCCTACTTGTGACACTAATAAATAAATAAACTTTGGGGGCATGCTAGGAATTTTAGAAAAATGCAGGAACTAGAACTTGATGAAAACCAAACTCCAGCACAAATAGGAGTGATGAGGATATTATTGAATCAGTGGCAATGAATAGGGACATGAATGAGGAGACTTCTGGTGGTCAGAACATGACACAAACAAAACCACTAATCCCTCATTGGATCACTTCAGCTAGTCAATTGCAACTGGATCAATTCAGAAAGCCAGTTGCAACCATGCAAAACGTATCTAAAAGAAGATCCTTTTTGGACCGGTTAACTGTGAATTGAGAAAGCTATGAATAATATGAAGCACTGATCACTATCATTTTTAACAGAATAAAGTCACATTCAATTTAATTTGTCCACTTTTTTTGATGAATTGCCAATCCCTACTGCAGTGGACAGCCTGATCTCATGATCTTTGCTGTTCCAAGTAGTTAATATACTGAAGTTTGCCTGTATTCATTTGTTGAAAAAACAGAATTATGGGACATGAGTTTAATCATACAGTCATTCACCACTCAGTACATAGTTACCTGGAGGTAACAAATAACTTAGAAATTACATATCAGAAATTGTGGGGGCAGGGGGTGTGGATTTAAGATTTAAGATTGTCAAACTACAAAAGTTAAACACTAGAGTTTTAAATGCAAAATATATAAGCAAATATATATATAGGTCAGGTGTAATCACATGCAAAAATACCTTATCTACTGTGTCCTATTCACGCTGATCTCAGAAAAGCCACTGCATCAGTGTAAATCGTTGGCCTTTAGGTGCCAATTAAACAACTGTTTGTACCATATTACAGATAGTCCATCAACAAATGTGTTTCAACTAAGTTAATTCTACAGTAAGTGAGATGGAAGACTTAGACATAAAATATAAAATGTTCACTGTATTGATGCATTGAGCATCATATATGTCCTGCTCCTATCAAGGATCATGCAGTGGCCGGTTAGCTCAGATGGTTAAAGTGTGGTGCTAATAGCACCAAGATTGTGGGTTTGATCCGCACCCAACTGTTCAACTTTTGTGGGTGGCACAGTGGCTAGCACTGCTACCTCAGAGCATCAGGGACCTGGTTTCAATCCCGGCCTCAGGTCACTGTCTGTGTGGAGTTTGCACATTCTCCCCGTGTCTGCATGGGTTTCCTCCAGGTGCTCCGGTTTCCTCCCACAGTCCAAAGATATGCGAGTTAGGTTGATTGGCTATGCTAAGTTAACCTTCGTGCCAGGGGGATTAGCCGGGTAAATATAAGGGGTTATGGGAATAGGGCCTGGGTAGGATTGTGGTCGGTGCAGACTTGATGGGCCAAATGGCCTCCTTCTGCACTGTAGGGATTCTATGATTCTATTCTATGATCTATTTAATAAAATCAAAACTTGGTTTGGTCAACCGTTTGAGTTCACTTTTAGGCTGTAATATAAAAATATTCTCATTCACGTTTAACTGTACATGGCTCAGTGTAAACGATAATGAAATAGGAACTGTTCATTGATGTGTGATTGTATCCACATTGAATTAATTTTATTGTAATATCTAATTCAACTGGTCAATAATCAACAGTTGATTAATGGGAAATAGTATACTTTGGGTATAAAAACTACGCAGATACTGTCAACAATATTGCAACATTCAGCCCAAAACTCTTAACATATTAGTACCTGGTGGCTCTTTTGCCTAAATACTTCACTCTGTTAACCTCAATGCAAATCAACAATCAGTTTTAAACAGTAAAGCATTAAGTTATGTTTCAGTGGTATCGCAATTCATTTTTGTCCACAGATGCCATGTATATGTATCTATCTTACCACCTGAAGAATAAGATGCACAGGAGATAGATATCCAACAATAGGAATTTTAGTAAATTTATCTGCACTGAATAGAGCAAAATAATAAACGATTTCAAAGTTACCGGACATTGTGTTACATTGAGAGCTTGAACATAGCCACAAATGAATATTTAAAGTACTGGCCGGCTTAACTGTTTGAAGTTCTGCTCTAAAGTAGATATAAAAAGCTGATGTGCCACTCTTTAAAGCTGCTATTAGTTGGTTCTTCTAGAACATTTCTCAACATTCTTCTTCAATCCTATTTGATTTGAAATGCATACTTGTGTCTATTGAAGTGCTGCTATGAGAATCTAGCCCTCAATTACTTTCTCTGCAAAGTAGCTTAAAATGTAGAAAGCACTTCAATGTGGAAATAAATCTGTTTCAATCAGGAGATTTAGAAATGCTGAAATTAATTGAACAGAAACAATACAAACATATGTATCTATCAACTTTAAGTGAAAATAAAGCAGCAATAAGCTGTTTAAAGCTTAAAGTGGTGATATAAGTTGCTTAATTGGTATAAAGATATATTTTCCAATCATAAATTTAGGCTGTAAATGGTAAATAACATCTCCTAAACCCAGAGTTGCATGGAAATAATTAGCGTGATAAAAATATTCATTTTTGCATTTATCTGTGTCTTATCTGGAACAATGTGCATAAATTTCAAATATTATAATAACATCTGGCTTTATGCAAAAATAAAATTGACTCATTTTCGGCCTCGCTATTACCGAGTTCAGTTAGCCAATCAGCTCCCTGTAATCTTCAACCACATGAAATATATCTGAACACCAGGAAGAAGCACGATAATAAAAGAGGGTGCCCTTGTGTTTTATATTGATGCAGCAATAAGCTAAACGAGAGGAAACAGTACAAGACAGTCTGTGCAATGCATGTAATGATCCGAGGCTAGCTAGGCAAGTTGCACTGGTAGTTTCACTTTCTTCTGTGCACGGCAGTTTTTATTTTTCGATGGGAGATGCCATTGGATTGAACTGTGTTCAGCGGTCTTGGTGCCCTGTTACAAGAGGAAAAATAGAGAGCATCTATTTCAGTAAACTGGTTCTCAGTAATTCCCTTCAAGTTTCACAGGGGAAGTTTAGTTGCCTGCCTCCAGATTTTGTTTTGTATAAAGGTGGTGCTTAGGTGCTTAAAAGCATCATCAACTCCTGAAGTGTGTGTGCCAGGTTCTCTGCCTCAGCTTTCTTCCAATAGAGGTCATAAAGAAATTACTGTAATAATAAATTTGACTACTGCTGCCACTCAGCAAATTAATATTTGAAAAATACACTCCGCAAGTGCAGAACTAATGAAGGGATATGTGTCCCACCTGTAATTATTATTTTCATCGAACCATAGAATCCCTACAGTGCAGAAGGAGGTCAGTCGGCCCATCGAGCCTGTTCCAACAACAATCCCACCCGAGCCCTATCTCCATAACCCCACATATTTACCCAGTTAAACTCCGATACTAAGAGGCAATTTAGTATGGCCAATCCACCTAACCCGCACAAAGAAGGACCTCTGATAATTAACCTAGGACATAGGAGCAGGAGTAGGAGCGCTGTCCTTTCGAGCATGCTCTGACCAATCTGATTGTGGTCTCAACTCCACTTTCCTGCCTGCCCTCCACAAGTCTCGACACACTTGTCTATCAAAAATCTGCTTAACTCACCCTTGAATAAATTCAATGACTAATGACCCTCTGAGAGAAAACATTTCTCCTCATCTCTGTTTTAAAAGGGAGATCACTTATTCTTAAACTCTTTCCTGGTTCTAGTCTCCCGCCCCCATAAGAGGAAACATCCTCCCAGCATCCACCCTATCAAGTCTCCTCACAATCTATGTTTCAGTAAGATCATGTCAGGCCCAACCTGTCCAGCCTTTATAAGATAAACTCTTCCTCCCGAGCATGAGTCGACTGAACCTTCTCTGAACCGCTTCTGATACAATTATATCCTTTTTCAGATAAAGAGGCCATTGCTCTATGCAGTATTCCTGATACAGTCTCACCAAGGCCCTGTACAGCTGCAGTATAACGTCCCAACTTTTATATTCCATTTCCCTTACAATAAACGTCAATATTCCATTTGCTTCCTAATCACTTGCTGTGATGGATACTAACTTTTTGTGGTTGATGTAGCAGGACAGCCAGATCCCTCTCTTTCGCAGACTTCCACAATCCCTGTCCACTTAAAGTTTAATCGACTTTTCTATTCTTCCTGATAAATAGGACAAGTTTGCGGGGCTGGGGGACACCAGTGGAGGCTGTTTAGCGGGCTTCCCGGTGGACGCCACAGCCTCCACACGTCTCCGGAGCTCGGATTTCCGGTCTCATCTGAAATGAAGATTTTATTATTCAAATCAGCTCCACGCCGATTTCTGGTGCAGAACTGATTTGAATATTAAAATCTTCATTTCCATTTTATTAGCAGGCCTGGGACTGAAGTCTCCGGGCCCGAGCCCCTCCCCCCGTCAGGAGTGGTCCACTCCAGCGGGGTTTACAACAGCTCCCCACTAACGGGAAGTTGGCGGCCCAAACCCGCTGGAGTGAAGGGAAGCCATGGAGGCCGTCCAGGAGGTCAGGGGTAAGGGAGAGGTGCCCCCTGGGCATTGCCAGCCTGGCAGTGCCAGCCTGGCACCCTGGCATTGCCCAAGGGGCAAAGTGGCAATGTTCAAGGGACACCTTGGTATCTCCCACCGGGAATCGGGCAGTGCCAAGGGGATGGAGTCAGAGGGGGTGGGGCATCCTGATGGGGGTGGGGGGGGGGGTTCCAGTGACACTCTGCATTGGGATTAGTGGCAGAGAGAGGGAGGACAGCGATCAGGCTGGCCATCTGGGTTGGGGGGGCGCTGCCGAGTAGTGGGGGAGCATTGGGGGTTGGGACTGCCAGGGCGGTTGGGGCTGGCCTGGACACATGTGGAAGGCCAGCGACTGAGGGGTGGGGGGGGGGGGGGGGGCAGCAATGTGGGGTCATTGTGCTGGCCAGCAATTCAGGTCAGCAGTGCAGGGCTACTGCGCATGCGCCAATCTCCGCTGACAGATTGGCACATGCATAGTGGCCCGCTCAGCGCAATGCTGCCCGCCTCTCCAGCAGGAATACCCCGTCCACAGATTTTCATCACGAATCTCGCTGGGGCACTCTACAATGCTCAGAATGTGGGAGATTCATTTTGAAAATCCCGCGGAAAAAAAAACGTGATTTACACCAGTTGTTACACGAATTCGGCACTTCGAATTTTTTTGGGAGAATCCTGGCCATAATGTTTTGTCCTAACAACTTTCTGTGGTCGTGAGTTCCACAGGCTTACCACTCTCTGGGTGAAGAAATTTCTCCTCATCACAGTCCTAAAAGGTTTACCCCGTATCCTGGGACTATGAAAGTTGCTGGTTATACAGGTATTCTTCACTGATGGGGCAGTTCACTTAGATGGCCAATGTCTGGTGCAGAACAAAATCAGTAAGAGTTTTACCAACACCAGGTTAAAGTCCAACAGGTTTATTTGGTAAATTATTTACCAAATAAACCTGTTGGACTTTAACCTGGTGTTGGTAAAACTCTTACTGTGTTTACCCCAGTCCAGCGCCGGCATCTCCACAGCAGAACAAAATCAGCAGCATAGATTCAATTCCTGTCCAATAATGATCAAGAAGGAACAGGCAGCATGCATGGCAGATAAAATTTAATGTACCATCGTACATTTTGGTGGAATTATAATTACTGTAACAAAACAAGCTACATAGTACAGTTTTAAAAGGAGTGCAGGAACAGAGAGACCCGGTGGTGTTTGCACACAGCTCCTTGAAGGTGAGAGGACAGGTTAACAGGGCAATAACTAAAGCGTATGAGATCCTGGAATTTAGAAGGAGAGACATCGAGTACAAAAGCCAGGAAGTTAAGATGAAACCAAAAGAGAAAATGCTGGAAAATCTCAGCAGGTCTGGCAGCATCTGTAAGGAGAGAAAAGAGCTGACGTTTCGAGTCCAGATGATTCTTTGTCAAAGCTAAAAGGCATAGAAAGTGGGAGATATTTATACTGCAGGGTGAGGGAATGAAACGTGAGTCATAGCCACAGAAACCAGGGGAAAAGACTGCTAATGGCGGTCTATAGACAGAATAAAGGGTGTGAATGGCTAAATGGCAGAGAAACTGAAATCAGAGGGTAAGCTGTGACAGATGAAGATGTGGGGAGGAGGGGGGAAAGGGGAGGGGGAATGGGTGGAAGAGAGGCAAAATTTAGAAAAAGGGGAGAGGGGAAGCAAAGGGGAGAAAAGGTAAGGAAAGGGGGGATAAAGTACGGGGAAAGAGTTTGGGGGGAAGGAAAATGAAGAAAGACAATAAAGAAATAAAAGGTAGAGAACAGTAAAAAATTAAATAAAATGAAAATAAAGGGGTCGAGGTGGGGTAGAGCAAATCATCTGAAGTTGTTGAATTTGAAGTTGAGACTGGAAGGCTGTAAAGTGCCTCGCCGGAAGATGATATGCTGTTCCTCCAGTTTGTGTTGAGCTTTACTGGAACATTGCAGTAAGCCAAGGACAGACATGTGGGCATGGGAGCAGGATCGTGTGTTAAAATGACAAGCAACCGGAAGGTCAGGGTCCTGATTGCGCACAGATGGAAGGTGCTCAGCAAAGTGATCACCCAGTCTACGCTTGGTCTCTCCGATATAGAGGAGACCACATTGGGAGCAGCGAATGCAATGGACCAAATTGAAAGAGGTGCAAGTGAAACGCTGTTTAACCTGGAATGAATGTTTTGGTCCTTGGATGGTGAGCATAGAGGAGGTAAAGGGACAGGTGTTACACCTTCTATGATTGCGTGGGAAGGTGCCATGAGTGACGGGGGAGGTGTTGGGTACAGTGGAGGAGTGGACTAGGTTATCCCGGAGGGAACGGTCTCTGCGGAATTCTGACAGAGGGAGTGAAGGGAAGATGTGTTTGGTGGTGACATCACGCTGGAGTTGGCGAAAATGGCGGAGGATTATGCTTTGCATGTGGAGGTTGGTGGAGTGAAATGTGAGAACAAGGGGGAACTCTATCCTTGCTCTGGATGGGAGGGGAGGGGGTGGGGTTCTTGGCGCGGGAGATGGATCGCACGCTGTTGAGGGCCCTGTCAACAACTGTAGATGGGAATCAATGTTGAGGAAAAAGGAGCACATATTAGAAGTACCACTTTGGAAAGTGGCATCATCGGAACAAATGTGGTGGAGGCGAAGGAGCTGAGAGAAAGGGATGGAGTCCTTACAGAAGGTGGGGTGTGAAGAGCTGTAGTCCAGATAGCTGTGGGAGTCAGTGGGCTTGTAATGGATATTGGTCGATAGTCTATTGCAGGAAATGGAGACAGAAAGGTCAAGGAAGCGAAGGGAAGTGTCTGAGGTGGACCAGGTGAAGGCGATGGAGGGGTGGAAACTGGAAGCGAAGTTGATGAATTTTTTGAGGTCTGGACGAGAGCATGAAGCGGCACCAAAATAGTCATCGTTGCACCAGTAAAGGAGTTGTGGGAGGGGAGCTGGGTAGGCCTGGAACAAGGAATGTTCCATATACTCCATAAAAAGACATGCGTAGTTAGGCCCCAGGCAGGTACCCATTGCTACAACTTTGATTTGGAGAAAGTGAGATGAGTTAAAGGAGAGGTTGTTGAGAGATAGAATGAGTTCAGCCAGGTGGAGGAGAGTGATGGTGGATGGGAATTGTTCAGGCCTCATTTCAACAAAGAAGCGAAGAGCTCTCAAGCTGTCCTGGTGTGGGATGAAGCGTAGAGAGATTGCACATCCATGGTGAATAGGAGGCGGTTAGGGCCTGCGAACTGGAAGCTGTCAATATGATGCAGGGCATCAGAGGAACCCGGATGTAGGTGGAGAGGGAATGGAGCAGAGGAGTGAGGATGGAGTGAAGATGAAATAAGTTCAGTGGGGCACGCTGACACATTGGGCCTACCAGGACAGTCCCTCTTGTGGATTTTGTTAAGATGAATCTTTGCAAAAGTAGTTCAGCCCCAGCTGGAGTTTTGTGACCCATTTTGGGCACCACACTTTTGAAAGGAAATGAAGGCTTTGGTGAAAATACTAGAGATTTACTCGAGTGACTCAAGAGATGAGGGATTCCAGCGATATAGATAGACTGGAGGAGCTGGGGTTGTTCTCCTTAGTGCAAAGAAGGACAAGGGGAAAGGAGTATTTAGACTCATGAAGTTTAATTAGAGTAAATAAAGAGAACTGTTTCCAAAGGTCATTAACCAAAGGTCACAGATTTAAGGCGGCTGGCAGAAGAGTTAGCGGTGACATGAGGAAAAACATTTTGTACGAGTGATTCAGATTTGGAACTCACTGCCTGACAGAGTGATTGATACAGATTTGAGAGTCACTTCCCAAAGAGAATTGGATAACTATGAGGAGAAAACAATTGCAGGGCTGTGGGGAAAGAGCAGAGACTAATAGGATTGTTCTTTAAAGGGGAGGTGATGGCCTAGTGGTATTATCGCTGGGCAATTAATGCAGAAACTTAGCTAATGTCCAGGGAACCGGGTTTGAATCCTGCCACAGCAGATGGTGGAATTTGAATTCAATAAAAAATATCTGGAATTAAGAATCTACTGATGACCATGAAACTATTGTCAATTGTCAGAAAAATCCATCTGGTTCACTAATGTCCTTTAAGGAAGGAAATCTGCTGTCCTAACCTGGTCTGGCCTAAATGTGACTCCAGAGCCACAGCAATGTGGGTGACTCTCAACAGCCCTCTGAAATAGGTTAGCAAGACACTCAGTTCAAGGGCAATTAGGGATGGGTAATAAATTCTGGCCCAGCCAGCATTGCTCATGAACGAATAGATAAAAAAAGAGTTGGTGTAGAATTGATGGGCCAAATAGCTTCCTTCAGTGCTCAACGATTATTAAAATTAGTCAGAGCATGATAACTACATATAGAACATAGAACAGTACAGCACAGAACAGGCCCTTCGGCCCACGATGTTGTGCCGACCTTCATCTGAAACCAAGATCAAGCTATCCCACTCCCTACCATCCTGTTGTGCTCCATGTGCCTATCCAATAACCGCTTAAATGTTCCTAAAGTGTCTGACTCCACTATCACTGCAGGCAGTCCATTCCACACCCCAACCACTCTCTGCGTGAAGAACCTACCTCTGATATCCTTCCTATATCTCCCACCATGAACCCTATAGTTATGCCCCCTTGTAATAGCTCCATCCACCCGAGGAAATAGTCTTTGAACGTTCACTCGATCTATCCCCTTCATCATTTTATAAACCTCTATTAAGTCTCCCCTCAATCTCCTCCGCTCCAGAGAGAACAGCCCCAGCTCCCTCAACCTTTCCTCATAAGACCGACACTCCAAACCAGGCAGCATCCTGGTAAATCTCCTCTGCACTCTCTCCAGCGCTTCCACATCCTTCTTATAGTGAGGTGACCAGAACTGCACGCAATATTCCAAATGCGGTCTCACCAAGGTCCTGTACAGTTGCAGCATAACCCCACGGCTCTTAAACTCCAACCCCCTGTTAATAAAAGCTAACACACTATAGGCCTTCTTCACAGCTCTATCCACTTGAGTGGCAACCTTTAGAGATCTGTGGATATGGACCCCAAGATCTCTCTGTTCCTCCACAGTCTTCAGAACCCTACCTTTGACCCTGTAATCCACATTTAAATTTGTCCGACCAAAATGAATCACCTCACATTTATCAGGGTTAAACTCCATTTGCCATTTTTCAGCCCAGCTTTGCATCCTATCTATGTCTCTTTGCAGCCTACAACAGCCCTCCACCTCATCCACTACTCCACCAATCTTGGTGTCATCAGCAAATTTACTGATCCACCCTTCAGCCCCCTCCTCTAAGTCATTAATAAAAATCACAAAGAGCAGAGGACCAAGCACCGATCCCTGCGGCAATCCGCTAGCAACCTGCCTCCAGTCCGAAAATTTTCCATCCACCACCACCCTCTGTCTTCGATCAGATAGCCAGTTACCTATCCAATCGGCCAACTTTCCCTCTATCCCACACCTCCTTACTTTCATCATAAGCCGACCATGGGGGACCTTATCAAACGCCTTACTAAAATCCATGTATATGACATCAAACGCCCTACCTTCATCAACACACCTAGTTACCTCCTCAAAAAATTCTATCAAATTTGTGAGGCACGATTTGCCCTTCACAAATCCGTGCTGACTATCCCGGATTAATCCGCATCTTTCTAAATGGTCGTAAATCCCATCCCTAAGGACCTTTTCCATCAATTTACCAACCACCGAAGTCAGACTACTTAAACTTTTACCAAATTTGAAGACTCTATTGTCAATGTAAACTGGACAAGTGTTGTGAATGGACGAACATGAAAGTGAGAATGTTAACTCATTGAACTTACTAAGTGTTGGTAACTGATGAAAAATGGTATGCTTCCTGGCAAGTAGACTGGTTTGGGTCATTTGCTGCAAATTGAAAGACATTGTTATTGGTCGGACAACTAAAATTACAATTTTGAACCATGCTACTAGAGGAGTGGAAACCAGCTCCTACAATGAAATTAAAAACAAATATTACCATTTTTATGCTATATTCAATAAAATGCCATCATACAAAATGTTCCTATAAGAGTATTTATGATCAATTCATTTTCAACAGATATTATATATATGTGTATATATATATATGAATATTGTAAACTGACTCAATAACGTATTTGAACATTTAATAATCAGAAAAGTTGTATGTGTGTCTACAGTTAATGATGCAATCGAAATAAGAACTTGCACCTTTCACAATCCCAGATGTGCTTTATAGTCAGTTAATACTTTTGAAGTAACTGGACAGAATTCTCTGGCTGTTCATGCCAGTGGGATTTTCTGGTCCTGCCGGCAGCGCACCCCTACCCATGGGTTTCCCGATGGCGTGGGGGTGGCTTCAATGGGATATCCCATTGACAACAGCAGGACCCGAGAACCCTGCCACCAGCAGACAGCACGCTGTCTCCCGCCACCAAGAAACACACGGTTGGGAGGCCGGAGAATCCTGCCCACGGTTATAATGTAGAGAAAAGTGGCACTCAATTTGTACACAGCAAGGTGCTGCAACCAATAATGTGATAAAGCCCAGATAACCTGTCTTAATTGTTCTTAATCATTTGTAATGCCACTGTGGTGAATAAAATTAAATGTTGTTGAATTGAAGCCTCTGAACTTTAATGATTGGTGCGATTCTCCCAGCCCATTGTGCTACTGGAGCAGGCTGGGAGACATCAGCGGGAGGCCAGTAACGGGCTTCGCAACCGACGTCTAACCAATCGAGAGTTTCCCAGGCCATTTATTTTTACGTAATCAGCCTCACGCTGGAAATCAGCGCCTGGCTGATTACAATGTGGAAATTGACATCTCCATGTCATTAGCAAGCCTGGGACAGTCTTCTCCGGGCTCATTAATGTCTTCTCCACCAGGAGAGATTCCCACCAGCGGGAGAAGCTAGTTCCCATAAACAGGGACCAAGCTTGACTACCCCGCCGGTGGGGACAGAGGCCATTGAGGTTCGGGAGGTCAGGGGCAGGGGGGTGCCCCTTGGGCAATGCCAGTCACCCTGGCAGTGCCAGCCTGGCACCGCCAATCGGTGGCAGTGGTGGGTACCCACTGTGCATTAGGGAGTGATGGGGTTGGGATGGAGGAGGGCAAGCAGGACTGGTCATGCGTGGGGGGGGGGTGAAATCGGGGCCACACATGGGGGGGAGGGGGAGAAAAAAAATCAGGCTGGCCATGGGGAGGGGGGTGGGTCTAGGTGGCCATGGGGGGCTGGGAGGCCGGCAATCGGTGGGGGGGAGCACAGAAAGCCATTGATGGGGGGGGCCAGTGTGCATGCACCAATCTCCCCACTGACAGATTGACACATGCACAGTGGCCCACTTAGCGCACTAATTCTGGCCTCTCGAGCGGGTTCAGGCTCCCCCCCTGCCCCCAATTCAATCACCTCTGCTCGCCCAAAAAACCAGCAGGAAAAACTCCCGTTTTCCTGCCCATTGGGCATTTATCACCCCCAATGATTTTTAAGTTCTGTTTTTTTAAATCTTAAACCAAAATTCAGAAAGGGAATTTTGAAGGAGTCCCCACAAGGAATTTACTGAGAAATCTTTAGGAAAGCTAATTGACATAAACATCTCAAAACCATCACAGTGCAGAGCGTACCAGCACATTGAACTGATGAAGGATTGTCAACGATGCCAGTATTAACCAATCCTGTGTTAAGTGAGGTATTAGCCGAAGTTGAGTCTGTCTGGCCAAAGACAGAAGGGAAGGCGATAGGGGATTCAAACATTCTAGGATCAAAGTTTTTGCTGCCTGATTCGTTAGAGCAACCAAAGAGAAAAGGCGGGATCTGAAAGGATGTGCTGGCACCTATTGTTGTAGTCACGCCTGTCCTGGATGATGCAGGGATAGTAATCATCGTCAATACTGTAGAACTGTTTGCCCTGTGGCTAGGAGGAGGGCCAAAAACACGTGGGAAAGAAATGGGAAACGATGATTCTTGGATGCTGCAGGGCTTGCTTGCTACAGATTTATCTGCACACAAATAGGAAAATTCATGTTACTTTCAATAAATTGACAACACTTTGCTCAATTTGACTGTTCATTTGTGAGGCAAGACAGTGAACGCTTGCAGGCTATTTGATTTTATGAAGAAGTTACAATCTGTGGACGTAGGTAAGTCTAGGGTAGGGAGGTCCAAGGTTTCCCTGTAGATTTTGAATTATTGGATTGAAAAGTGACTAATAAAGATCCCCTGGAATGACCCGGAAGGTGATGCATCAGCACAGTGAGAGAACCTGTATCAAGGAAACTATAATCAAATATCACAAAAGGGGAAACTTAATTCTTGGACAACTTTTCACCGCAAACACTCATTGCTGCCAGGTTTAGTTGGAGGTTTTGGTAATCATTGATAGCACATCACTATCAGTTACAATTGTATCAGTGTCCTATTTGCTTCAGATGTTCCTCATCTGGCTGTAGCAAACACCAAGACTCAGGAGATAATTTGTGATAGTGGTGGGGGTTGCGGAAGTGCAATGTAAGCAGGAGGAACAAGTAGCCATCTGCCTTTTAAACTCCCCACATGTCTATTTTGCCAGGCTTGAGGGAATGTTAAAGGTGGGTGTGTAGATTGCAAATGTTGAGAGCAGTTATAAACTATAATCCCAAACAGAACTTCAATATTTAGACAAATTGCTCAGCACTGAGATGCCAGCTGGTAGAATTCACTGAAATCATTCAAGATGTTTTTTTAAATATCCTTTTTTTTAAAGATAACCCATACATGTATTGCTCAATGCAAACCACCCCACCCTCCTCCATCAGTCTTTTGTTGTTAAAGTTGCTGCATTTTGTTGCAATCTCTCACAGCTACGCTTTAATATCTAACACATTTCTTTAATTCTGATGAAGAGACAAACAGTCTCAAAACATTCACTGCTTTCTCTCCTAAAAGATGCTGCCAAATTTGCTGAGTTTTTCCAGCGTCCTCTGTTTTGGTTGTGGTTCCAGCATCTGCAGTATTTTGCTTATTTTAACAAACATGTTTTGATGAATTAGACAAAGAGCAGATGCAAGTTTTAAGTGAATGTAGTACAATTTCAATTGTGAAATTAATGCAAATGAAATATCCCATTAGACATGAGGATAGTTCCTAACTTGGAAAGCCAGATGCAGGTCATCTTTATCATAGCTTATCACAGCTTCTGCTCTTCCATTTTATCCAGTAGGCCAACAATGGTGCTTAAGGGGGAAATGCTGATTGATTGCTTCATAGACTTACCACTTGTATCACTAGCAATACAAAGGCCCAGACTAATGCTTGGGGGACATGGGTTCAAATCCCACCATGACAACTGATGGAGTTATTTTTTAAAAATCTGGAATTGAAAGCTAGTTTCAGTAATGGTAATGGTGATTGCCCATCAGTTTCTGAGTCTTCTCAGCCATCTTATCTTGTCCGGCCTTGTGACTCCAGTGGTTGACTCTTAACTGCCCTCTGAAGTGGCCCAACAGGCAGCTCAATTCAAGAGCAAATAGAGATGGGCAACAGCGATGCCCACATCCCATGGAAGAATAAAAAGAAAATTAAATCAAACTGAGCCATGAAATAGAATATCACAGACCTGGAGTTGGGGAATCTCTATCTTCTCTCACAATTTCCAGTTGTTTACACTTTCCTGGGGGTTCATTTTCATCATGCTCCATTGCAGCAGAAACGGTGAGCAAGCAGGCAGCAGGGTTTATTTCAGTGGGTAACACAACATTTACACACTCTGTCTCAGCTGGGAGAGGTTCAACTAGTCTGGCGCTTGAAGTGTTTGCTGAAGAGGCCGTCTGGGTGACAGAACAAATCGCATCAGTCACAGCAGAGCAGGAGGTCACCAAGGGCGGAGACATTTCTGTGACATCGATAATCTGAGGGGTTGTTACTGTATCCCTGTCCACCCTGCATATGTTGCTACTTTGTGTCTGGGTGCCCATTTCTGTAAATAAGAAGTCACAGATTTAGTAAACGTTCGATTCTTCCCGCTGCCTCGGAAAAGCAGCCAGCATTATCAAGGGCCCCGGACATACTCTCTTCTACCTTCTTCCATCGGGAAAAAGATACAAAAGTCTGAGGTCACGTACCAACCGACTCAAGAACAGCTTCTCCCCTGTTGCCAGACTTTTGAATGGATCTACCTCGCACTGATCTTTCTCTACACCCTAGCTATGATTGTAATGTTATATTCCGCACCCTCTCCTTTCTTTCTCCCCTATGCACTCTGCTTTGTATAGCGCGCAAGAACAATACTTTTCATTGTATACCAATGCATGTGACAATAATAAATCAAATCAAATTTTAAAAAAGGCATGTTGTTAGTGGTCATAAGGCACCGCATGCAAACCTCATAATCAAGATGGTATGCTGCACATTCCCATCAAAAATGTGTACATGCATCTTGAACTTCGTTTTTAAGCCTTATTTAGTTTTATGCATAATTCATAAAAATGGGCACTACATGGTCCAATTTGGACAATATAATTTATAAGGCTGATTAATTAGCAACATTAAAGTAGGGCATCTCCATTAACTCCACCATATTGAGAAAATTATTTGTAACTATAGAACAAATTCTTAGTATTAATATTGACCATTCGTCTCGGTCTCCTCAGAATTTGTAGCTATGCTTGTGTCAGCTGCTGGAATCCATTGACTTTGCAGTGCTATTCCATATTTCAGTACTTCACAGAAACCCTTACATACTTGATGCAAGAGCAAAACACTGATCTTTATAAGAAAACCCAGTCCTTTATTTTCAAGCAAGTACAAGCTTTTGAAGAATCGCTGTTCTAACTCAGTACAGTGCTCTGAGTCTAGCCAAGCGATACTCTCCAAAGAAAAGGGGCAGTCCCTCATTTTATACTCTTTTTACAGCAATTAGTCACGTACACAGTATAACTTCATTATTAACTTCAGTATTACTTCACCCAAATCACGTGCTTAGCCACAGCAAAATACAAAGACAGTTGAAAAAACATAAATATGTCGAAACCCCCTCCCCCCCGGTTGCCATAGAAACTACACGTCCACCATTGTTCCAGTGTGAGATAATAAACGTTTCCCATATATCTTGGGACGCTATTTTGCACATAGAACGAGTGTTATCTTTCAGAAACAAGGACACATTAGCAGAGTCCAGCCTAGACCGGTCTGTTCGAGCAGGAGCAGTTCAGAATAGGGAATATATGCTGATTTTGAACAAATTGTGAACAACAAAATGTAGTTAAGTTTTTCCAATGGCCAAGATCATAGCAAATTCATGGGATGTTAATCCCTTAACGTCTCATTCCCTCCTTTTATCATTCCATGATAACACTAACCTCTTTAGAGGGGAACTTGTCTCTATGATATGCTAGGCATTGGCAAACACCCTTCAATAAGCCTAGCAGTAAGCAAACTACCAGGATAATGACTCCCAGGTGCATCAGCGTCCCTCCCCAGTCTCCAAAGAGGTTACTAAAAGGCCACTAGCCAGGAGGATTGTAGTTCTTAAAGTTTTGCCCTTCAGCCCTAATTTTGTCAGCAGTCTTTTTAATATGCTCAGCTAAATCAGTGATATTGTCGGAGGACTCTGGAATGTATGTACAGCACTCAGAGCCTATTAGGGCACAGGTACCTCCTGTTGCGGCCAACAAGTAATCTAAAGCCATTCAGTTTTGGAGTGCCACCGTCCGTATAGCTACGACTTCAGCTGAAACCTCGGAGATAGCGGTGCTCACATCCTCTAATCCATCCGCAGTATCATTAGCTATTTTCTCAAGAGCCGATGCCATATTGATCAGTTCTCGGGCTGCTATGGCGGTCCCATAGGAAGGGAAGGCTATCATCCAAAACCGTTGAGCTTCAGTGATGGCCTGTTTAGATCTTAACAGATGTATCTTGGGATGGAGATGCAGGGAGTCATAATGTCGGACATAGGGGACCACATACGTTAGATAGCAAGATCCGGACCAGTCCCAGGGAAGCCAAGGGTAGGCGTTATCTCCACAGACAAAATAGGTGCCATTGTACACTACCATATCATCTAATAGCCATGGGACGAGGGGGACTGGAACTCCCTCAGTACTCCAAGATTGAGTCGGCTTTAGGGCAATGGATTTTAAGCACCATGTAATGGATTGCCCTTGCCACATCAGTGGGAAAGGTGAGGTTAAGCTGCTGGGTGTAGTTGCCACGGCCAACGGGTATGGTTCCATTCCTGATCAAGCAGATGGATCCCCTTTTTCGATTCTTTACAACGAAGTGGGGTGGGGAGCCTGATCTATCGTAGTGGGGTTGGTAATAGTTCCTAAAAGCCGATAAAGTACACCCCCCCTTTCCACAGTCTAGAGATTACAAGACTGACGTCAATTTGGTCCTTTCTTATTCCATCCTTATTAGTCCCGTTTTGATACAAGGCCCACTCTCCCATTTCCTGGGGATCGAAAGGAATAGGGAACATAAGGATCCCATCTTTAGCCTGTGGTGGTACGTGTGTACAGACCCAACACTTGCTTACATTAAAATTTAAAGCACACTCGTAAGACATAGACAAAAAGGTATTAACGTGAGATAGTTCATCAGTTATTTTGTCAGTAAGTCTCTCTTTCCGGCCAGCTTCCCGTTGATCTGGTTGTCCTGGTGCCTGGAAAATAATGGAAAGGCTGAAGATGATGAGAGTAAACGTCATGGTTAGTCAGTGGGTGTCGGCTTCCAGCGCTTGCAGTCTGACAAGTGAATCCAGCGAGAGTGTCCTTGCACCTTGATTGCAGTTGGAGTCCGGAGGACAACTTGGAACGGACCCCTCCAACGAGGACCAAGCTTGGGTCGGTCCCAATTCCAGATCAAAACGAGGTCTTCTATCCGTGGTCCAGGGAAGTCGTCCTGTGGGTCAGGATCTTGATCCGGAGTCCATGGAGTTGATCCAGAGGCGCACTGCACCTGTGAATGAAGAAACTTTAAAGACGATGTTCGCTGTTGGAAGTACTTCTGCATTTCACCACCCACAACATGTAAATCGATCTGGGTGGGCGGGCTTGTATTGGCATCCCAGGGTGTTCTACTGGGTCGGACATAAATTATCTCTGCCGCCGAGAGTCCAGTAGTAGAGTGGGGCGTTATTCTCATGTGGTAGAGCGCTAAGGGCAAGACTTTTAACCAATTTAGACCGGTTTCAGCTGTTAACTTAGTCAATTTAGCTTTAAGAGTTCGGTTAGCTCTTTCCACTATTCCTGCTGCCTGGGGATAGTAGGCACAGTGGAATTGTTGTTGGATGTGTAACGCATCACACAATTCCTTATTGACTTTATTGAAATTGGAAGGGGGAAATACAACTGCCACAAATTTAACATCACGCAATTAATTGTACATAAAAGGATGAAAGGAGTGTTTACTGACTTTGAAAAATGCTGAATAACCAAAGTGGGACAAGCACGAGTCTATAAGAAGGGTGCATCTGTTCCCTCTTTGCCCTCAATATGGAGAGTCCGAGAGCAGGAACTGTGAGAGCTTAATTTACGATACCCAACAACAGTACGAGGGCTGAGAAGGACTGGGAGTATTTTTACACAATGTTGCCTTCCACTGTGCACTTCCTATTCATGTATCTCTCAACAGTAAGTTGACCATTGTGGTTTCAGGAGCGTTTACACAAACCATTTTCTGCCAATTTAATACAAATTGTCTGAATTCATTTCCAAATGTTTCAGCAAACTTAATTGCTAACCCTCAGAAAAAAAACTGACCAATGTTGAAAATTATACTGAAAATTATTGAGCCAATGAGACATTTTCTAATTAAATTAGCTAAATGTAAATGACTACTGTACATAATGGGCCATTTACAGAGTAAACTTCAATTGGCATCTTTCAAATTGATCTAAAAAGGGCTGGAAGAGTTGAGCCTCAATATACTGGTTGCATTGTATAAGTTCCAGTTAACTCCAGTTTTATAAGCTTGTGTTGGTAATTGTGTTGCTATCTTCCCCCTACACGTTATTTTCAATACCCTAATCTGGTAAAGTTGGCTCCCATTTTGTGTAAAAACCTTACTAGTTTTTCATACATCCAAGGTGTAAGTGAAAGTTTCTGACTCAAAAAATGCATAATGGGTACTTAATCTGCCACTGAAATGTTTTAGGTTTGGTGTAGGTGCGCCGGGAATACATGCTGAAGCGGCTGTTTTTTAACTTGTACTTATATTTTTTAAACTCTTTCCTACAGTTGCACATCTTTCTTTTGCAACCAACACTGAAAAGGCTGAGCTTCCTTCAGTTTTTCTGAGTGAAAATATTTTGGTGTTACAAATATAAATTGTTTAATGAGCCACTTAAGTCTAGAAATTCAAAAATCACAACCACTGCATTCACTAACTTTATGTGCACTTCACCAGTACTTCTTCTGTTATACTGTGACTCCTGACAAGATGAGATGTTGAAAATTAAAATTTTGGGGAAAATATTTGCTGCACAATGAGGCCAAATAGGGATTGGTTTGCAGTCCCTACATGCGAAAGTAATTCATTGTACCTGGAGCACCTTGAAATATTTCTGTAGCAATGTCATCAAGTGCTGCGCAAATGCAAGTTTTTTTTTGTAACTGTTTGGTTGGGGTTGGATTTGGGGAGTGGTCGGAGCGCTAGGTTACATTCTCCAATCCACCTCCTGTTGTTCGTCAGTATCGGTCTTTTGGAACAACATTGGCATGCCAAATATGTCAGGAGGTACCTCCGGTTTTTTTTATCTTTCCTTTGTTCGGCTTGCCGCTTTAATCCCTGTTCTCTGTTTCGTCTTTCCCTTTCCAGCCTTTCTTGTTTAACCCTTTCCCTTTCGCTCATTTCATGATCCTCACATTGCAACTTCAAAACCTCCCAATTTTTGAGTTTCCCCTCATTATCACATTCACTGACTCGTCTCCTATGTGTATTATCTCCCCCCCCCCCCCCCCCCCCCCGGTTAATTTATCGGCTCTCTAATACATGTTTTAATACATTGATCTACATCCCAAGTTCCCCCTAGTGGCCAATTTCCATTTCCCAGTTTTTTGTTTAAACACCCTGACAAGCTTCTGAGTAGCTCCTCGTCTTTCGGGTTCTCACGACACATTTTATATAAAGGGGTCCAATCCCCTGACTTATCCAAAGTTTGACCCATTGTTAAGAGACTTTGACCACTTGTGCTTCACGATCTGCAGGGCCTTGTTGCCTCTACGCCCACTTCAGTGTCCTGAACTTTGGTCCAAGGCTGCGCTTTTGAGACAGGCACCTCCCTTCGATCAGCACAAGCAGTCACGTCTCCAACTTCACCTAATTCTCACCCTTTACTTTTTTTAAAAAACAATTTAGTAACTATTCCACAAGAACAAACAGGCTTTAACAAATCCTGCTTTCAATCTAATGCAACAACAACCACCTACATTCGACAAGCAACCAGACCACACAAACACACTGAAATACAGAAACTACTCAAATTATTAGGTCAACCTTAGATTTTCTCGAATCAATTTTCATCTTGCCAATTAATTTATAATATTTCCGATGAGTCGAACCTCAATTACTCCCAAACCTGGGGCCTCTAACCCCGAACCTTTACTTGGGATTGTGGGGTCGCTAACCCCAAACCTCCACCTGGGGCCTCTAACCCCGAACCTTTACCTGGGATCTTGGGGCCGCTAACCCCGAACCTCCACCTGGGGCCTCTAACCCCGAACCTTTACCTGGGGCCTCTAACCCCGAACCTTTACCTGGGATCTTGGGGCCGCTAACCCCGAACCTCCACCTGGGGCCTCTAACCCCGAACCTTTACCTGGGGCCTCTAACCCCGAACAAGGGGGCCTCTAACCACTCTTTACCTTTACCTGGGGACTCGAACCACCAAGGCAACCGGGGGACTCGAACCTCCGGGTGTAGGACTAGTCAGTGTTCAAGGACGTAAGTCATCTCAGAGTTCCGTCAACACAGAGCCTCGGGAGATGAGGGGTTGACTGAGTAATAGGTTCAGTGAGAGAAACCAAGGATTTAATCTTACCTTGTGGGCCCGTTCATCTCATGTAATCGACACCCAGGCCATCACTTATTCAGTCCGCCTCAAAGGACAGCTATATATCTTGGAACCCTGCTCACATTGGTTCATTTTCAGAAACCCTCACGTACTTGATGCAAGAGCAAAACACTGATCTTTATAAGAAAACCCAGTCCTTTATTTTCAAGCAAGTACAAGCTTTTGAAGAATCGCTGTTCTAACTCAGTACAGTGCTCTGAGTCTAGCCAAGCAATACTCTCCAAAGAAAAGGAGCAGTCCCTCGTTTTATACTCTTTTTACAGCAATTAGTCACGTACACAGTATGACTTCATTATTAACTTCAGTACTACTTCACCCAAATCACGTGCTTAGCCACAGCAAAATACAAAGACAGTTGAAAAAACATAAATATGTCGAAAAGCCCCCCTCGGTTGCCATAGAAACTACACGTCCACCATTGTTCCAGTGTGAGATAATAAACGTTTCCCATATATCTTGGGACATTATTTTGCTCATAGAACGAGTGTTATCTTTCAGAAACAAGAACACATTAGCAGAGTCCAGCCTAGATCGGTCTGTTCGAGCAGGAGTTTATCTACAAGGTCAGGAGCAGTTCAGAATAGGGAATATATGCTGATTTTGAACAAATTGTGAACAACAACAAAGTGTAGTTAAGTTTTTCAAATGGCCAAGATCATAGTAAATTCATGGGATGTTAACCCCTTAACATCTCAACAGCCTCTACATCTCTCTGCAGGAGCTTTGTTGGATATTGAACAAGTGTCACAAATCCATACGTCTAGTGGATTGGGAGAGTCTTTTTTAGCGCAGTTACTGGATGCGTTGGGCAGGTTGGTCATTGACTTGTTGACTGGGATTTCACTAAGGTGAGAATAAAAAAATGTTTTTGGGTTCGTTCTTGAGTCAGAGTTCATCCAGGTTGCAAAGTGCTTATGCTTTTCTTTGGTCTGAATCGCTCTGAACGGGGAGATGGTGTATCTTCCCTCTTCGTTTGCACAGTTGTTGTTGCAATTCTGCAATTGTTGTGAGAGCTTGGGTCCTGATAAGTGGACAGAAAATGATGGACATCATAACGACGTCTATTCAAAATGAGTTGCAGTGGTCAATCACAGATGTTCATTTTACTATTTTAATATGGTCACTGTATTTATATTTCATCTTTCACAAACTCAGGACATCCCAAAGTGTATTACAGCAGATTCAAGTGCCACAGTACGAGCAACATCAAACTTTTAAAAGCTGTTAGAAGGGTAAAGCAAAATGGGGACTCGACAAACAGCTCATTAGTCTGACTGTGAATCCAAAATTTGATCATTCTGAGTTAACTAGCAGAGCACAGGCCGATTTTTAGTTTTAGCAACAGCTGGGAAGGAAAGAGTTAAGATGACTTTCAGCTAATGAGATAATGTTAATAGTTTGCTCATATGTGAATGCTAAACACTAATAAAAATGAATGAGAGATAAATTTAATGTTAAGTATCTATATTTATATATTAAATAATATATATTAATATATTAAATTTAATTGAAATATATCTGTTCGCCTCAGTCAAAATGTGAGCACTGCAGAGACTATGTTCAAGAGTTCAATAGCTAAAAGCCATTTAGCCAGCAGAAACACAATGTAGTTTCATGTTTGGGACAGATACAGAAACATTTAATATCAAAAGGTAAAAGGCCCTATTGTCCAAACATAGAAAATATCAGTTCTCGGGCCCAGAACTGACACAATCAGTTTGTTTTGCTAATGTGCTGATGGGAAAGGTATTCGGGTGGCAGCATCCTTAGAGACATAGCAACAAGGAAGTGAACAATGCCAGGGGGAGGAAACCCGGTTTCTGGATTGGCAAATTAAAGATAGTTAAGTCAAGTAGTGCATCGCGATTGGCTGAGGTAATCTATCATGTTTTGGACTGGCATGTTAACATGAAATGAAATCAAGTCTAGGCTAATTAGAAGGAGTGTCTTTGATATCAAAAAGATATAATTGTATTGGATTTTGGCTCAATGCCTCAGATCTTTGGAGATATTTGACCATCCAAAGGCCTCCCATGGCCAAGGTTAATGTTTTATCCTGTCTTGTTTGTCTTGTAAATGATTTTTCATGTTTTTAATAAATTTTAATTACATCTTGAGCTAAGATGTTGCCTTTGCGAATTTAATTCTTTAGTTTTCATACATTTTTAAGAGAATCAGGCCACAGACAGAGACGCCCCCACTATAGCAGGATCAAGTGGTCGGGGAATAAAGACTGACAAATCCCCAGGGCCTGATGGAATCTATCCAAGGCTGCTCAGGGAGACGAGAGGTGAAATCGTTGGGCCTCTGACGCAAATCTTTGTCTCGTCACTGGACACAGGTGAGGTCCCAGAGGATTGGAGGATAGCCAATGTGGTCCCGTTATTTAAGAAGGGTAGGAAGGATAACCCGGGTAATTATAGGCCGGTGAGCTTGACATCCGTGGTGGGGAAGTTGTTGGAGAAGATTCTTAGAGATAGGATGTATGCGCATTTAGAAAGGAATAAACTCATTAACGATAGTCAGCATGGTTTTGTGAGAGGGAGGTCATGCCTCACTAACCTGGTGGTGTTTTTTGAAGAAGTGACCAAAATGGTTGACGAGGGAAGGGCCGTGGATGTTGTCTATATGGACTTTAGTAAAGCGTTTGACAAAGTCCCTCATGGTAGGCTAGTGAAAAAGGTTGGATCTCATGGGATAAAGGGGGAGGTGGCTAGATGGGTGGAGAACTGGCTTGGTCATAGAAGACAGAGGGTGGTAGTGGAAGGGTCTTTTTCCGGCTGGAGGCCTGTGACTAGTGGTGTACCGCAGGGCTCTGTATTGGGACCTCTGCTGTTTGTGATTTATATAAATGATCTGCAAGAAGGAGTAACTGGGGTGATCAGTAAGTTTGCGGACGACACAAAACTGGCAGGACTTGCAGATAGTGAGGAACATTGTCAGAGGCTACAGAAGGATATAGATAGGCTGGAAATTTGGGCAAGGAAATGGCAGATGGAGTTCAATCCTGATAAATGCGAAGTGATGCATTTTGGTGGGAATAATGTAGGGAGGAGCTACACGATAAATGGAAGAACCATAAAGGGTGTAGAGACGCAGAGGGACCTGGGTGTGCAAGTCCACAGATCTTTGAAGGTGACGTCACAGGTGGAGAAGGTGGTGAAGAAGGCATATGGCATGCTTGCCTTTATAGGACGGGGCATAGAGTATAAAAGTTGGGGTCTGATGTTGCAGATGTATAGAACGTTGGTTCGGCCGCATTTGGAATACTGCGTCCAGTTCTGGTCGCCACACTACCAGAAGGACGTGGAAGCTTTGGAGAGAGTACAGAGGAGGTTTACCAGGATGTTGCCTGGTAGGGTACGGGAACCGTGGTGCACGAAGGTTGTGATGAACCTGGTGAATAAGAAAAGAGAGGCGTACAGAAGGTTCAGAGAGCTAGGAGGTGTTAAGGATTTAGAGGAGTATACGGGATGTAGGAAGGAGCTTAAGAAGGAAATTAGGAGAGCGAGAAGGGGTCATGAGAAGGCCTTGGCGGGTAAGATTAAGGAGAACCCCAAGGCTTTCTACAAATATGTCAAGAGTAAAAGGATGAGATGTGAAGGCATAGGACCCTTAAAAGGTGAAGGGGGAAAAGTTTGTGCGGAACCGTTAGAAATGGCGGAGCTGCTTAATGAATACTTTACCTCGGTATTCACGGTGGAAAGGGATCTGGGTGGTTGTACTGCTGGTTGGCGGTGGACAGAAAGGATCGAGCATGTGGACATAAAGAAAGAGGATGTGTTGGAACTATTGAATGGCATCAAGGTTGGTAAGTCGCCGGGACCGGATGGGATGTACCCCAGGTTACTGTGGGAGGCGAGGGAGGAGATTGCGGAGCCTTTGGCGATGATCTTTGCATCGTCGATGGAGACGGGAGAGGTTCCGGAGGATTGGAGGATTGCAGATGTGGTCCCTATATTCAAGAAAGGGAACAGGGACAGCCCGGGAAATTACCGACCGGTGAGTCTAACCTCAGTGGTTGGTAAGTTGATGGAGAGGATCCTGAGAGACAGGATTTATGATCATCTAGAGAAGTTTAGTATGATCAAAAGTAGTCAGCACGGCTTTGTCAAGGGCAGGTCGTGCCTTACGAGCCTGGTTGAGTTCTTTGAAAATGTGACCAAACACATTGACGAAGGAAGAGCGGTGGATGTGGTCTATATGGACTTCAGCAAGGCGTTCGATAAGGTCCCCCATGCAAGACTTCTTGAGAAAGTGAGAGGGCATGGGATCCAAGGGGCTGTTGCCTTGTGGATCCAGAACTGGCTTGCCTGCAGAAGGCAGAGAGTGGCTGTGGAGGGGTCTTTCTCTGCATGGCGGTCAGTGACCAGTGGAGTGCCCCAGGGATCTGTTCTGGGACCCTTGCTGTTTGTCATTTTCATAAATGACCTGGATGAGGAAGTGGAGGGATGGGTTGGTAAGTTTGCTGACGACACCAAGGTAGGTGGTGTTGTGGATAGTTTGGAGGGATGTCAGAAGTTGCAGCGAGACATAGATAGAATGCAAGACTGGGCGGAGAAGTGGCAGATGGACTTCAACCCGGATAAGTGTGTGGTGATCCATTTTGGCAGATCCAATGGGATGAAGCAGCAATATAATATGAAGGGTACCATTCTTAGCAGTGGAGAGGATCAGAAGGACCTTGGGGTCCGGGTCCATAGGACTCTTAAATCGGCCTCGCAGGTGGAGGATGCGGTCAAGAAGGCGTACGGCGTACTGGCCTTCATTAATCGAGGGATTGAGTTTAGGAGTCGGGAGATAATGCTGCAGCTTTATAGGACCCTGGTTAGACCCCACTTGGAGTACTGCGCGCAGTTCTGGTCACCTCATTACAGGAAAGATGTTGAAGCCATTGAAAGGGTGCAGAGGAGATTTACAAGGATGTTGCCTGGATTGGGGGGCATGCCTTATGAGGATAGGTTGAGGGAGCTTGGTCTCTTCTCCCTGGAGAGACGAAGGATGAGAGGTGACCTGATAGAGGTTTACAAGATGTTGAGAGGTCTGGATAGGGTAGACTCTCAGAGGCTATTTCCAAGGGCTGAAATGGTTGCTACGAGAGGACACAGGTTTAAGGTGCTGGGGGGTAGGTACAGAGGAGATGTCAGGGGTAAGTTTTTCACTCAGAGGGTGGTGGGTGAGTGGAATCGGCTGACGTCGGTGGTGGTGGAGGCAAACTCGTTGGGGTCTTTTAAGAGACTTCTGGATGAGTACATGGGATTTAATGGGATTGAGGGCTATAGATAGGCCTAGAGGTGGGGATGTGATCGGCGCAACCTGTGGGCCGAAGGGCCTGTTTGTGCTGTGGCTTTCTATGTTCTATGTTCTATGTTCTATGTATGGAGGGGCTTGGTTATGAGGCGAGATTGGGGAAACTGGGGTTGTTCTCCTTGGAAAGACGGAGGATGAGGGGAGACTTAATAGAGGTGTATAAAATTATGAAAGGCATAGATAGGGTGAACGGTGGGAAGCTTTTCCCCGAGTCGGTGGTGACGTTCACAAGGGGTCATAGGTTCAAGGTGAAGGGGGGGAGGTTTAACACAGATATCAGAAGGACATATTTTACACAGAGGGTCGTGGGGACCTGGAATGTGTTGCCGGGCAAGGTGGTGGAGGCGGACACACTGGGAACGTTTAAGACTTATCTAGACAGCTATATGAACGGAGTGGGAATGGAGGGATACAAAAGAGTGGTCTAGTTTGGGCCAGGGAGCGGCGCGGGCTAATTGTTCTTTGTTTCTCGTTTCAAGGCTTCATTCTATGATCATCTTGCTGGTGCCAGTACAGAGCGAGACTGCGGATAGTTGGGAACCTGTCTCGGGGGCATGGAATTCAGATGGTGTTCGTAAAGCAGAAGGGGAAATGAATAGGGTTGGGAAGCATTTTCTGATCTGGGCCAGTGTGATCTCCTGGACTCGTTTCGATCGCCTCAGGGGGTCGGAGAGGAATTTCCCAGATTTTTTTTCCCCATATTGGCCCTGGGGTTTTCACTCTGGGTTTTCGCCTCTCCCTGGAGATCACATGGTCTGGAATGGGGGGGGTGGGGGTGAGTTAATAGGTTGTGATGAACAAAGCATCGTAGCTGTGAGGGACAGCTCGGTGGATAGGATATTAGGATGTAGATAGGCTGGAAAATTGGACGGGGATCCTGGATTCAGGATTCAGGATTCAATCCTGGACCGGGGAGCGGCGCGGGCTTGGAGGGCCGAAGGGCCTGTTCCTGTGCTGTATTGTTCTTTGTTGTTCTTTGAATGGGGGCATCAGGTAGTTAGCAAGGTGGATCAGATTGATGCCAACAACATGGGCTTCAATCCCTGTTCTGGCTGGGGTGGATTTGGGATCTGCCTCCTTGTCCTACCTGGAGGTCATGTGCTGTGGGTCAGACCTTCCTTCAGACAGACAACTGAAGAAGATGGATAGAATAATAAGCTCCTTGGCAAGATATAAGAATAAATGGAATGGAGTGATGAAAGCTATATAGTCCGCCTATCTTGACCCAAGCACATATACTGAATCCAGCCACAGCATTCTCATCTGTCCCTTGCCCTGTTCGCAATTAACTATTGACAAGACGTTCGATTAAAAACCTGTCACATTTTAAAAGGCAACAGTGGAGTTGCAGGCTCACTGATAAAGTTCCACCATTACTGTTGCTGCTGACCAACCCAGGCTTCAAGACACTTTACAAAGCAATTGACCTTGTAATAAATTTACATTAAAGACAACAGCCCAAAACACTTCATCAGTGGTCTGGGAAAGCAAATGTAAACCAATTCCTTATTTCCATTAAATTTAAAGAATAAAATGCAGCTTATAAATACTCTGAATTTTCACAGTCATTTAGTAAAGTTTACCTTCTTGGTGAGTTGTTGGAACAAACACTGTTCGCACAGACAGACCATCTTTCTGTGAAAGAAGAAAAGACACCATGAAATGACTGGCCTTCGGTCCGATCCAGGCTACTTCAGCTCTCAAGAATCACCTTCAGCATATCAGTGTAAAACGTAGAAACATAGAAAATAGGAGCAGGCATAGGCCATTCGGTCCTTTGAGCCTACTCCACCATTCATTATGATCATGACTGATCATCCAACTCAATAACCTGATCTGCCCCCCCACCCTCCCCACCGCATATCCCTTTGACTCCCTTTGCCCAAAAGCTACATCTAACTCCTCTTGAAATCATACAATGATTTGTCCTCAACTACTTTCTGTGGTAGCGAATTCCACAGGCTGACCATTCTCTGGGTGAAGAAATTTCTCCTCATCTCAGTCCTAAAAGGTTTGTCCCGTATCCTTAGACTATGAAAGTTGCTGGTTTTCTTCATATTGGGGGCAGTATCAGATGGTCAACATCTTTTTCAGAACAACATGAGCAGCATAGATTTACTTTCTGTTCCAACTGAGGTACACTTAGAACCTACCTCCTCACCCTGCCTCTGAGAATGGAAAGCAATGGCAAACTACCACTGAAACAAAACTGCCAAGGAAACGGCTCAGGAAGTTAAGCATCGACAGACAATGACCTGCCTTCAGGCAGCATGCACGTGGATGAATGAATGAATGAATACCCTTCGCGTCTGACCACTGTTTCATGACACCAAACATTTAATCCAAGGCCAACGGGAATCCCACTCACTACATCTCTGGACTGGGATATCATTTTAACATTTGCTATAATCCGTGAATGACTAAGTTAAAGTTAACATCATAAGAAATATTTCAGTGAAAGTGTCTATTTTAGCATGGCCAATCAACCTAACCCACACATCTTTGGACTATGGGAGGAAACCGGAGCACCCGGAGGGAGCCCACACAGACATTGGGAGAATGTGCAGATGCCACACAGTGACCAAAGCTGGAATCGAACCTGGGTCCTTGGGGCTGTGAGGCAGCAGTGCTAATCACTATGTCACCGTGCCGCCCATGAGTTGAAGCTACATCCAGAATGCTACAATTAGGGAGATCCATAGGGTGCATTTTACAGTTCCCATGCTGAACATGTTTTAATTAGGGGGCGTATAAAATATGACAGGTGTAGCTAGCCCACCACCTTTCTACCTACCCCTGATCTGTTCCTTATATTACAGTGGGCAGGTAAGATGCCCACAAGGCTACCTGCCCTAAGGTCTATTAAGGCCCATAACTGCCCAATTAAGCTGCAATGAAGAGCCTCATTTCACTTCCATTGCCATAAAACACTGGGAACTGGAAGGAAGGTGAAGGTGTGAAGTCTGAGGTTTAAAAACAGGAAGGAAGGGAAGACCTCCTTCAGTTGAGAGGGGTGGGGGGGGGGGGGGGGCGGGGAGCAGCGGTGCTCTGCACACAATGGGAGCACCATGCCAGTCTGGATGGCACCTGCCCTTTTTACCTCCTCCAAAGCCTAATTCCCACCCTTTCACACCCGTCCCTCAGGTGACCAATCCTTCCCCACCCAAAAGTCCCAGACTCACCTCACTCTGGTGTCCATGCTGTTTTCTTTGTGGAACTGCTTGCAGACAAGGCAGCACCCACAACTGCATTCTGCCGCTGCTGGGATTACAAGAGCTGCCAGCCAACCAGAGGTGGAGGGAGTGAATGGTTGACCTGGTGAGTGGGATACCTATCAAATGTACTATGTAGTCTTAGATTGTGTTGCACTTGAGTGTTTTTCCAGATGTAACCATCCAGTAAAATGGAGACTATTCCATCACCCTCCTGAATTATATCGAGAAAGTGGTGTTGAGAAAGCAGGAGGTGAGGTTCTTGTTACAGAATGCCCAGCCTCTGACTAGCTTTAATAGCCACAGCATTTATGTCGCTGGTCCAGTTAAATTGTTCAGTTTACTGCTAATTACAACAGAACTGGCTATCTGGCTATCTGATCGAAGACAGAGGGTGGTGGTGGATGGAAAATTTTCGGATTGGAGGCAGGTTGCTCGCGGAGTGCCACAGGGATCGGTGCTTGGTCCTCTGCTCTTTGTGATTTTTATTAATGACAGAGCAGGGGGCTGAAGGGTGGATCAGTAAATTTGTTGATGACACCAAGATTGGTGGAGTAGTGGATGAGGTGGAGGGCTGTTGTAGGCTGCAAAGAGACATAGATAGGATGCAAAGCTGGGCTGAAAAACGGCAAATGGAGTTTAACCCTGATAAATGTGAGGTGATTCATTTTGGTAGGATTAATTTAAATGTGGATTACAGGGTCAAAGGTAGGGTTCTGAAGACTGTGGAGGAACAGAGAGATCTTGGGGTCCACATCCACAGATCTCTAAAGATTGCCACTCAAGTGGATAGAGCTGTGAAGAAGGCCTAGAGTGTGTTAGCTTTTATTAACAGGGGGTTGGAGTTTAAGAGCCGTGGGGTTATGCTGCAACTGTACAGGACCTTGGTGAGACCACATTTGGAATATTGTGTGCAGTTCTGGTCACCTCACTATAAGAAGGATGTGGAAGCGCTGGAAAGAGTGCAGAGGAGATTTACCAGGATGCTGCCTGGTTTGGAGGGTAGGTCTTATGAGGAAAGGTTGAGGGAGCTAGGGCTGTTCTCTCTGGAGCGGAGGAGGCTGAGGGGAGACTTAATAGAGGTTTATAAAATGATGAAGGGGATAGATAGAGTGAACGTTCAAAGACTATTTCCTCGGGTGGATGGAGCTATTACAAGGGGGCATAACTATAGGGTTCATGGTGGGAGATATAGGAAGGATATCAGAGGTAGGTTCTTTACACAGAGAGTGGTTGGGGTGTGGAATGGACTGCCTGCAGTGATAGCGGAGTCAGACACTTTAGGAACATTTAAGCGGTTATTGGATAGGCACATGGAGCACACCAGGGTGATAGGGAGTGGGATAGCTTGATCTTGGTTTCAGATAAAGCTCGGCACAACATCGTGGGCCGAAGGGCCTGTTCTGTGCTGTACTGTTCTATTTTCTATGTTCTAACTGAAAGACATTTTTGTGTTTTTGATCTTCAGCCCATTAGGGTAAACTTTTATGACTACACTATATTAAATCCTCATATGTCAGATGGTATGCAGGTGGACTAGCTTCATGCCTTGGTCTTCCTTTTCTGTCCATGTCAGTCACTGCCTCGCACTCTTTCTCACTTTTCCTCTCTTATTTCTCCCTTTCCTACGGAAGTCATTCCTATGGAACATGTTTCTTTTGGGAGTGACATTCTTTATGAATTCAGGTAAGGGGAATGGGATAGATGGTGTAATGACTGATGGAAAGGAAACTTTAGTTTAAGAGACATCAGTTCATTTTAAGATTTTTATGGCTTTGCTTTTAACTCTGAAATATTTTTAACCTATATTTAATTAGAGGCTAATTTTTGCGATGTTATTTTTTTTCATTGTTAATTAATCATTTATATGTGATTTTTTTAAATGAACAAGCAATATGCCCTCTCACATTGAATTTCATAGAATCATAGAATGTCTACAGTGCAGAAGGAGGCCATTTGGCCCATCGAGTCTGCCCTATCCCCACAACCCCATATATTTACCCTGTTAATCCCTGACACTAATAGGCAATCTATTATGGCCAATCTACCTAACCTAACACATTTTTGGACTGTGGGAGGAAACCGGAACACACGGAGGAAACACACGAAGACATGGGGAGAATGTGCAAACTCCACACAGACAGTGACCCAAGCTGGGAATGGAACCCAGGACCCTGGCCCCAGGACCCTGGCACTGTGGGGCAGCAGGGCTAATCATTGTGCCACCGCGCCACCCCAATTTCCGACGGACAACAAGAATTCAAATGAATGAAGATTTAAACGGTATGGAATTTGAAACACCCGTATTCAAGTTAAATTTGAATGTTAAGGAATAAAGCTTTATATAAATTGCAACTCTAAAAAAGAATCTGTGCAATATTTCAAAACTGCCATTGTGAATGTTTCATGGGCAATGGTGACTCTCCAATACTTCGCCCAACCACACTTCATTGCCAAGTGACATCAAGCTCAACTACAAACACCAGATAGCTATGAAACTAGGGGGAAATTTGGTTCTGCCTGATCCAATCCTCACTTGACATCCCCCAGCATCTATATCCCCTCACATTCACTGTCCCACGATGAAAAGTGGGAATGCTGTGGTAGCTCAGATTAGTTACGTCAACACAGACCATTGTCTGAATATTAGAGCTTTCCAGTCCTTCTTTCTCAGAAACAAACCGTCAGGATAGTAATAAATGCACTTTTCAATGTGAACATGCATACATACATACAAACAAATTAGGAACAGGGCATCCCCCCCTCCCTGCCCCCCATTCACTGCGCCTGCTCCGCCATTCAATAAGATCATGGCTGATCTGATTGTGGCCTCAACTCCACTTTCCACCAAACCCCAATAGCCTTTGACTCCTTTGTTTCTCGAAAATCTATCTACCTTTACCTTAAAAATATTCAATGACCCGTCCCCCTACCACTTTCTGGGGAAGCGAGTTCAACAGGCTTACAATCTACTGAGAGAGAAAAGTTCTCTTCATCTCCATCTTAAATGGACGACTTGTGATTTTTAAACTGCGTCCCTTTAGTTCTGGTCTCTCCCACAAGGAGACGCATCCACTCAATATCCACTCTGCCAAGCCCCCTCAGGATCTTAAAGATTGCAATTAGATCATACACACACACACATGCACACACGCATGTACGCACGTCAGAGCAGACAAAGGGTCATCTAGACTCAAAATGTTGGCTCTATTCTCTCCCCACAGATGCTGTCAGACCTGCTGAGATTTTCCAACATTTTCTGTTCCTGTTTCAGATTCCAGCATCCGCAGTGTTTTGCTTTTATCTAATAAGACAACCCCCTCATCTGAAGAATCAGTCGTGAACCTTCTCTGAACTGCTTCTGATGCAATTATGCTATTTTTAAAATAAGGAAACCAAAGTCAGGGAGCACAGGTGAGTGCAGTGGCCATCACTAAGGAGAAGGTTCTGGGGAAACTGAAAGGTCTGAAGTTGGATAAATCACCTGGACTGGATGGACTACATCGCAGGGTTCTAAAAGAGATAACTGAGGAAGTTGTGGTGGCATTGGTGGTGATCTTTCAGGAATCACTGGAGGCAGGGAGGGTACCAGAGGACTGGAAAGTAGCTAATGTAACACCGCTGCTTAAGAAGGAGGGAGGCAGCAGACAGAAAATTATAGGCCGGTTAGCCTGACTTCGGTCACTGGCAAGATTTTAGAGTCCATTATTAAAGACGAGATCGCAGAGTACTTGGAAGTGCATGATAAAGTAGGACTGAGTTAGCACGGCTTTGTCAAGGGGAGGTCATGGCTGACATATCTGTTAGAGTTCTTTGAGGAGGTAACAAGGAAGTCAGATAAAAGAGAATCAGTGAATGTGATTTATTTAGATTTCCAGAAGGCCTTTGACAAGGTGCCGCATAGGAGACTGTTAAATAAGTTAAGTGCCCATGGTGTTAAGGATAGGATCCTGGCATGGATAGAGGATTGGCTGACTGGCAGAAGGCAGAGAGTGGGAATAAAGGAGTCTTTCTCAGGATGGCAGCCGGTGACTGGTGGTGTGCCTCGGGGGTCAGTGCTGGGATCACAACTTTTCACAATGTACATTAATGATTTGGAGGAAGGAACTGAAGGCACTGTTGCTAAGTTTGCAGATGATACAAAGATATGTAGAGGGACAGGTAGTATTGAGGAAGCAGGGGGGGCTACAGAAGGACTTGGACAGATTAGGAGAGTAGGCAAAGAAGTGGCAGATGGAATACAATGTGGAAAAGTGTGAGGTTAGGCACTTTGGAAGGAGGAAAGGAGGCATAGACTATTTTCTAAATGGGAAAATGTTTCGAAAATCAGAAACACAAAGGGACTTGAGAGTCCTTGTTCAAGATTCTCTTAAGGTTAACGTGCAGGTTCAGTCAGCAGTTAGGAAGGCAAATGCAGTTAGTATTCATGTCGAGAGGGCTAGAATACAAGAGCAGGGATGTACTTCTGAGGCTGTATGAGACTCTGGTCAGACCCCATTTGGAGTACTGTGAGCAGTTTTGGGCTCCATATCTAAGGAAGGATGTACTGGCCTTGGAAAAGGTGCAGAGGACGTTCACAAGAATGATCCCTGGAATGAAGAGCTTGTCGTGTGAGGAACGGTTGAGGACCTTGGGTCTGTACTTGTTAGAGGTTAGAAGGATGAGGGGGGAAACTTACAGGATACTGCGAGGCCTGGATAGAGTGGACGTGGAGAGGATGTTTCCACTAGTCAGAAAAACTAGAACCAGAGGGTACAACCTCAGGCTAAAGAGACAATCCTTTAAAACGAGATGAGGAGGAGTTTCTTCAGCCAGAGGGTGGTGAATCTGTGGAACTCTGCCACAGAAGGCCATTGAGTGTCTTTAAGACAGAGATAGATAGGTTCTTGATTAATAAGAGGACCAGTGGTTATGGGGAAAAGGCAGGAAGATGAGGATGAGAAAAATATCAGCCATGATTGAAGGGCAGAGCAGACTCGATGGGCTGAGTAGTCTAATTCTGCTCCTATGTCTTATGGTCTTATGGTCTATAACTGCACACAGTACACCAGATGTGGTTTCACTCTACAACTGTAGCAAAACTTCCCTATTTTATATTCCATTCCCTTGCAATAAACAACATTCCATTTACCTTTCTAACCACGTGCTTTACCTGCATACTGACTTTCTGTGATTTATGTAGCAGAACACCCAGATCCCTTTGTAACCTCAGAGTTCTACAATCTCTCTCCATTTAAATAATATACTGCTTTTCTATTCTTCCCGCCAAAATGGATAAACTCACACATTTTCCCAAGGTATACTCCATCTGCCAAATTTCTGCTCACTCGCTTAACCTATCTATACATCCCTTTGTATACCCCTTCGGTCCTCTTGACAACTTACTTTCCTAGCTATCTTTGCATCATCGGCAATATGTGGTGAGGAACTAGATTTTTCAATCAAAATGCATGATTTGCAAAAATCAATTATCAGCTTGTGGTTTGGAACACAGGATCATAGAAAACCAAACTTCTCTTCAATTAACGTTTTTAACTCGTGAGGTGGCTCGGCCAATTGCTCATTCAGCTGCCATTATTTTGTTTACATGCATGTAGTATAGGACTTCATTATCTTCTGCACCCCATGCTGAGAAGTGACCAGTGCTGATCCGATTTGGTATTATGTCTGTACAGCCTGTGCTCACAGTGTGTTCTGATGGCACTTTGGAACATGGTGTTGAACAATTTAGTTCTCTGTAAAAGAGTAACAGCCAAAAATAGTATAATTATTGTTGTTTTTAATAAAGCTCTTGCAACTTTAATAAAGCTCTTGCAACACATTAATTTTCACAAGACTGCAATCTGTATTCATTGATAATTCGTCGATAGTACATGACAAGAAACGTTAACAATCGACACTTTAGCCCAAGTAAAAAGTAAAGTTTATTTATTAGTCACAAGTACGGCTTACATTAACACTGCAATGAAGTAAAATGGGCTGCAAAATGCTTGTCTGTGGTTTTAAAAAATCCAAGAATACCTGGTCATATTATTAATATTAGATTTAAGACATTAATATACTCTGCAATAAATATGAATTTAGAAGTGGCGTAAATGATGTTAAACAGAATTAAACAATAACAGCTTCATTAGCAGTTGACACAAGGTGCATATACAAAATTGAGAAGAGAACAGGGTGAAAACCAGGACACAGAGAGGTGGAAGTGTCATTTCCCAATTCTGTTACAATGCTGATATTAATTTCAGAGTGACCTACCATCAGATAGAATAGAAAATTGAATTATACTTATGTACAGAGCATCTTCATTATTCAGCAATTCACCACATTGATGAAATAAGTAGATTTCTGGGATTGGAAATGATGCGCATACATGTTTTTAACAAGCTACTAATGGAATGTCTCTAATCCTTGTAGCCAGATGAACACCTCCTTTTATTAAGTTTATCTTTTAGCAGTTATTAATTATTAAATGTTACTCAAAATGAGAAATGAGAAGTTGTGACCTTTTAGGTGCGATTTCATTGATTGGTGTTTCAGCCAAACGTTTGTGCTGCCCTTGGTTGGTGGAAACACAAGTGGTGGCATTTGGATCCTTCAATTAAACAGAAGTAGAGTTAATTTGATTCCCTCCGCAATGCTGTGAGGTTCCTACTCCTGCAAAACAAAATGGTAACAAAAGCAAGAGAAACCCAAAGAGCAAGAAGATATCTGAGAGTAGATCCAATTAAAGACTAAAACACTGACTAATTTGAGAAGGTGAGAGTATGGCTCTTAAGGAACATTTTGCAGCTATCACCACAAAAATGAAGCAAACATTGTCGTGAAGGGGAGGAGTGTGAAAGATAGAATGTGATAAAGTGAGGGAGGAAACGTTAAGGTGTTTGACATCCTTGAAAGTGGATAGGTCACCAGATCCAGATAGGAACATAAGAACAGAAGTAGGCCAGTCAGTCCATTGAGCTGGCTCTGCCATTCAAAACAATCATGGCTGATTGGACATTCCAATTCCTGTCACCCTTTGTTTATCATTAATCAGAAATCTATCCATCTCCACTTTAAACATACTCAATGACTTTGCTTCCAAGACTCTCTGTGGTAGAGAATTCCAAAGGTCCACAACCCTCTGTGTAAAATAATATTTTCCTTATCTCGGCCTTAAGTAACTTCCCTCTTACTGTGAAATCATGTCTCTGGTTCTGGGCTCACTAACCAAGGGAAATATCTTACCTGTATCTACCCTCTCTATTCCTTTAAGTATTTTGAAGGTACCAATGAGATCACCTCTCATTCTTCAAAGCTCTAGAGAATACAGGCCTAGTTTTCCCAATCTCTCTTTAGAAGACAGTCCTGACATCTCTGGAAGAAGTCTGGTGAACCTTTGTTGCACTCCCTCTACGGCAATAATATCCTTTCTGTGGTAAGGGAACCAAAACAGCACACAGTACTCCAGGTGTAGTCTAACCAAGCTTCTATACAATTGAAACAAGACCTCACCACTCCTGTGCTTAAATCCTCTTGCGATAAAGATGAACACTCCATTGGCCTTCCTAATAGCTGCTGCACCTATATGCAAGCCTTCAGTGACGTATGGACAAGGGCAGCCAGGTCCCTTTGTACATCTACACTTTCTAATTTCTTATCATTTAGGAAATACACTATACATCTGTTCTTTCTACCAAAGTGGACTATATCCCATCTGTCATGTTCTTGCCCACTCACTAAGTCTATCCAAATCCTCCTGTAGTTAGTCACTTTGCATCTTCCTCACAGCACACATTCCCAGCTTCGTATCATCTGTGAACCTGGAAATATTACATTTGGTCCCCACATCCAAATCATTGATATATATTGTGAACAGCTGGGGCTGTTCTTGCGGTACCCTACTAGCCACAGCCTGCCAATGTGAGAATGGCCCAGTTCTTCCTACTCTCTGTTTCTGCCTGTTAGTCAATCCTTAACCCATGCCTCCTATCCCATGTGCTTTTATTTTGCTAATCAACCTCCTGTGGGGATCTTTATCAAAAGCCTTCTGAAAATCCAAACATACCACGCCCATCGATTCTCCTTTATCAGGTTAATTAGTAACATCCTCAAAAAACCCCAACAAGTTCATCAAACATGATTTCCCATTCATTAGTCCATGCTGACTATGCCCAGTCAGATCATGATTATCCAAGTGTCCATTTATCCTTTATAATGAAAAGTATTCCAGACTGCAGGGGAAAATATAGCAAAAGCTCAGACTATTATGTTCCAATCCTATATGATTACGGGTGTGGGGCCAGAGTACAGGGGGACCTCTAATGTTGTACTGCTGTTTAAAAAATGGAAAGTACTTATAGGCCAGTCTGCCTTACATTGGTGGACGACAAATTATAGGAAAGATTTCTGAAATTCACTACAAGTCATTAATTAGAAAGGCAGAGATCAATTAAGGAAAGTCAGCATACACTTGTTAAGGAAAGGCCAGGTCTCACTAACTTGACTGAATTTTTTGACAAGACAGCAAGCAGGGTTGTGTGATTGGTGTCATTCATTAACAAGCTCCCATGTGGCAAAGTGTTTCTGTTTCTTGCACTGCTATGTCAGAATCTCAGAGTGTATTTTAAAGGAATAGCCCTATACAATGCTGCATGAAGATTGAGGTTATTGCTTCCTAAGGCAAAATAAGGTGGATGAGAGATGGGACACACATGTTGTCACTGAACAAATTTCCACATGAAGGCACTTACAGGTCCGATACAGAAAAGCTAAGGGAATAACGGTTCCCCTGCTCTTCCCTAACAATTTTAACCCTGAACTTCAGAACAGCATCCCACTTTGTGCCAGTGAGGCAATTTTATTTCATTCTATGGGTCAGATTTTCAAATGTCAGTGGGTTTGGCACCTGCTACATAAGGGACATAAAAATCATGATCCAGAGATTGTCTTTGGATCCCGATGCTCCCGAGGCAATCTACAATTATCAAAGTGCTGCAACAGGGGGAAGGAACAGGGATCCTGCTCACCTCCAATCCGCAGTCCCTTAAGCTCCTTTTCAAGCTTACAGAGGAGCAAAGAAGAGAAATTTTCAAATGGGATTTTGGTGAATCTGAACAGTCATATTAATGCTCAGTGGGCAGATTCAACTGTGGCAACCTGAAAGGTTTTTTTTAATGGATAAAAAGTGTGTTAATGGCAGTCTTGAGCTGGGACGTATGCACTACCTTTATTTTTGCAATGTGGCCACTCTCTTTCCTGTTAACGCTGCTGACCCTCTGAGGAGCTTCTTGGCAAAGCAGCGGCCTGCCGGATCATGACGACAGACTGCCTTTGTTGCTGGTGCCAAGCTGAGAGCTTTTGTCTCCTGGAGATACCTAGTGAGCTCGCCTCCTGCCCAATCAGAGTATTTGCATTTTGAAATAGGGGTCAAGTTAGCGACACAGCTGTGGCTCGAGGTCAGATTTTGGAATTTATGCACTAATCTGGTTCCTAGTCCCACTTTGAAAATCCAGTCCGATGTCCCTGAGGTTTCCTGGGTGGCCAACTTGATGCTGAGAGCTCTCACTCACCAGGAATCATGCTGAAACTGTGCAAACTAATTACAGGTAGGGTGCAGCATAAAAAGCTTCTCGTCCCATCAGTCTCAGCTGGATTCAAACACAAAGTGATACTGAGGGCCGTTTCCAGACTGAGGGTACACTGGGTGGGCTGTGGGTGGGACCATCTGCTCCAGCCAATCAGTTTTTTGTGGTCAGGTCTCATTTACACTGCCAGCACCAATATCAGTTGTTGTTGTTCGTGTACCTTCACAGCCAGAATGTTTTTTTACCCTTTGGGGAATAGTGGGGGAAGTAGTGGAAGGATTTCCAAGATAATTATCAGCTCATTGAACCACATTGAACTGTGGTCAGCAAGTCCTGATGTTGGACTCGAACCTGGAGCTTCTGGCCCAGTGATAGGGGCACTGCCGCTGTGCCACAAGGCCTCCTGCACCAATCATAGTTCAATGATTGGGAGGGTGGGTAATCTGATGGGGCAGCCAATCAGAAATCAGTCGGGTGCAGCACCTCAAAGGGGACGGGTGGAAGTTCCGGGGGAGGTGAAATGAAGCAGCAGCTTACAGCAGCAGAGAAATGTTTCTAATCTCCACCCCCTCCCCCCCACTCCTCACCCAACAGCAAGGGGGTGACATATTGGATGTTGTTAAGGTTCAAAACATGTAAGTGACTGTAGTAAAAATAAGAACCAAACCGACTGATGCACTATCAATCGAGCCGAGACTAGTTGTGAGCAAGACAGATAGGCTTTTATTAGCAAGAACTTGGAGCCATCCCTGTCGGTGATCTGGTCTGAACTGAGAGCAAGGGGGAGGAGCCACCACCTTTATACCCAGACCAGGGAGAGGAGTCTTGGGCGGAACCGACAGGGATGTGCCACATGTACAGGTACTGAGAAATACTAACTACGGTGGTTAACCACTACAGATAACAGTTGTTTACCACATTCACCCCCTGTTTAAAAAAGAGTCCGTCGGGGTGAGGCGGAGTGAATAATATTTACAATATTTACAGATTTAGTCTATCCGGGGGCCCGCTCTTCCGCTGCGATCTCCGTAGTACCGGTTCCGACGTGGTTTCAGGTCACGGTGTCGTTGTGGGCGCCGAAACGTAGCTGTCATCCGTGTTTTCATCCGCCCCTCGGGTGCTTGGTGCCGACTCCTGGGGCTCAGGCGAGCTGTACACGGGAGCGAGAGGGGTGAGTAGTGATTCTGACATGGTAGGGACAAAGTCGGGGGTTGGGGGTGAGGGGTTGGGGGCTACAGGGGTCCCTGAGTCACCTGCGGGCGCTAGGTCATGGATAGATACTGTGTCCTCCCGCCCGTCGGGGTACTGCACGTAGGCGTACTGGGGGTTGGGGTGGAGGAGCTGTACTCTCTCGACCAGGGGGTCAGACTTACGGGTCCTGGCATGCTTCCGAAGCAGGACAGGGCCCGGGTATGCCAGCCACGATGGTAGTGAAGTCCCTGAGGAAGACTTCCTGGGGAACACGAACATCCGTTCGTGGGGGGTGGCATTGGTTGCTGTGCACAGGAGGGACATAGTGGAGTGTAGTGCCTCCGGTAGGACCTCTTGCCAGCGGGTGACTGGAAGGCCTTTAGACCGTAGTGCTAGTAAAACGGTCTTCCAGACTGTGGCGTTCTCTCTCTCCACCTGTCCGTTACCCCGGGGGTTGTAGCTAGTAGCCCTACTTGAGGCTATGCCTTTGGAGAGCAGGTACCGTCGCAGTTCATCACTCATGAAGGAGGATCCCCGGTCGCTATGGATATAGCTGGGGTAACCAAACAGAGCGAAGAGGCTGTGCAGGGCCCTAATAACTGTGGCCGAGGACATATCTGGGCAGGGAATTGCAAAGGGGAAACATGAGTACTCGTCAATGACATTGAGGAAATATATGTTGCGATTAGATGAGGGGAGGGGACCTTTGAAGTCGATGCTGAGGCGTTCAAAGGGGCAGGTGGCTTTTATGAGGTGTGCCCTGTCTGGTCGGTAGAAGTGCAGCTTGCATTCCGCGCAGACCTGGCAATTCCGAGTTATAGACCTGACATCCTCAACGGAGTAGGGCAGGTTTCGGGCTCTAATAAAGTGGAAAAACCTGGTGACCCCCGGGTGGCAGAGGTCGTTGTGGAGAGCCCGTAACCGGTCCACCTGTGCACTGGCGCATGTTCCACGGGACAGGGCGTCAGGTGGCTCATTGAGCTTCCCGGGCCGATACAAGATATCGTAATTGTAGGTGGAGAGTTCGATCCTCCACCGTAATATCTTGTCGTTCTTGATCTTGCCCCGCTGCGTGTTGTTGAACATGAAGGTAACGGATCATTGGTCCGTGAGTAGGGTGAACCGTTTACCAGCTAAATAGTGGCGCCAGTGCCGTACAGCTTCCACTATGGCTTGGGCCTCTTTCTCGACAGAGGAGTGTTGAGTTTCGGGGCCTTGGAGGGTTCATGAAAAGAAGGCCACGGGTCTGCCCGCCTGGTTAAGGGTGGCGGCTAGGGCGAAATCAGACTCATCGCTCTCCACCTGGAACGGGATGGATTCGTCTATAGCGTGCATCGTGGCCTTCGCGATGTCAGCTTTGATGCGGTCGAAGGCCAGACGGGCCTCCGCCATCAAGGGAAAAAGGGTGGATTTTATGAGCAGACAGGCTTTATCCGCATAATTGGTGATCCACTGTGCATAGTACGAGAAGAAGCCCAGGCATCTTCTCAGTGCTTTGAGGCTAGTGGGGAAGGGAAGTTCCAGAAGGGGACGCATACGGTCGGGATCGGGGCCGATGACCCCATTCTCCACTACGTACCCGAGGATGGCGAGGCGGTGTGTACGGAACACGCACTTCTAATTATTGTAAGTCAGGTTAAGGAGACTAGCCGTGTGCAGGAATCTGTGGAGGTTGGCATCATGGTCCTGCTGATCATGGCCGCAGATGGTGACGTTATCCAGGTACAGGAAGGTAGCCCGCAGCCCGTTCTGGTCTACCATTCGGTCCATTTCGCGCTGGAAGACCGAGACCCCGTTGGTGACACCAAAGGGGACCCTGAGGAAGTGGTAAAGGTGACCATCCGCCTCGAACGCCGTATATTGGTGATCCTCCGGGCAGATAGGGAGCTGGTGGTAGGCCGACTTCAAGTCGATGGTGGAGAATACCCGATATTGTGCAATCTGATTGACCATGTCAGATATGCGGGGAAGGGGGTACGCATCCAGCTGCGTATATCGATTAATGGTCTGACTGTAGTCAATGACCATTCTGTGTTTCTCCCCGGACTTAACGACTACCACTTGTGCTCTCCAGGGGCTGGTACTGGCTTCTCTGAGGAGCCGCTGGAATTTGGACCTGATAAAGGCCCTGTCTCCAGCACCATACCGCCTGCTCTTGGTGGCGATGGGCTTGCAGTCGGGAGTGAGATTCGCAAACAAGGAGGGAGGGGCAATCTTAAGAGTCGAGAGACTGCAGGTGGTGCGCGGTGGGCTGATTGCAGACGGAGAGCGGGGGAAAAGGGCCATTAGACTGTATAGTGACACTCTTCAGATGGATCATGAATTCGAGCCCCAGGAGTACGGAAGCGCAGAGGTGTGGCAGCACGAGGAGCCTGAAGTTATCGTATACCGTGCCCCGCACCTTCAGGGTCACCACGCAGCAGCCGAGGACATTTACAGAGCGGGATTGTGACGCCATGGAGATCGTCTGCTGGACGGGCCGTACGGAAAAGGCGTATCGGCGCACCGTATCGGGGTGAATGAAGCTCTCGGTACTCCCACTGTCAAACAAACAATGCTCCCAGTGCCCGTTTACCTCAATGTCCATCATGGACTTGGCGAGACACTGAGGCTTGGTCTGGTCCAGGGTACCCGATGCCACCGTTGGATCCTGCAGATAGCCATAGGGGGCTGATGAGATAGGAGATGGCGGCCCCTGCTGGTCACTCCCGGTAGTTGTCAGCCCAGAGGACGGCCCCCACGAGTCGCCGACGGCCGATGGCGTCATCCAAGATGGCGGACCCCGCGGGTCGCACACGGCCGGGGTCGTCCAAGATGGCGGACCCCACGAGTCGCACGCGGCGCTCGGGGATTTGGGAGCAGACTTACGCCAGGCCTTGGCGTAGTGCCCCTTCTTCCCACATGTGGAGCAGAACGACTCCCTCGCCGGGCAGCGTTGTCGGGGGTGCGTACCCAGGCCACAGAAGTAGCATTTCGGGCCTCCAGTGGTCGGGTCACCGGAGAGGTGTGGGGCGGCGTAGGGCTGTGGTCCTCCCGGTAGCGACGGCCGCGGTGTCCAGGATGCGCCCACGTGGTCAGGTGAGTAGGATTCGAGGTATTGTGAGGTCACTTCTAGGGACACAGCCAATTGCACCGTTTTCCTTAAGTCTAGCGCACCCTGTTCCAGCAGCTGTTGCCGGGTGTAAGTAGTTCTGATGCCCGTGACAAAGGCATCCCAGATTAAGTCGTCTGCATTTTGGGCGGCAGTCGCAGACCTACAGTTACAGTCCCGAGCAAGCAGACGCAAGGAACTGGTCGACTGATTCACCTGGCTGCCGTCTGCGCGTAGCAAGGAGGTGTCTCGCGTAGACTTCATTAGGCCGTTTATTAGACAGGCCTTTTAACAGTTCGATAGCGGCCGTATAATTTTCCGCGTCTCGGATCGTAGCGTATACTACGTCGCTTACCCGACTGCGGAGCACCCGTAGTTTGTCATCCTCTGTACTGATGGCAGTGGAGGCTCCGATGTAATCCTCAAAGCATTGCAGCCAGTGGTCAAACGTGTTAGAGGCTCCGGCAGCTTGCGGGTCCAGATTCAGCCTTTCGGGTTTCAGTAGCTGCTCCATTCTTCAAAAAAAACTTGCTAATAAAATTGATGCACTATCAATCGTGAGCAAGACAAATAAGCTTTTATTAGCAAGAACTTGGAGCCATCCCTGTCGGTGATCTGGTCTGAACTGAGGGCAAGGGGGAGGAGCCACCGCCTTTATACCCAGACCAGGGGGAGGAGACTTGGGCGGAACCGACAGGGATGTGCCACATATACAGGTACTGAGAAATACTAACTATGATGGTTAACCACAACAGATAACATATCACAGTGGTTTACCACACTGACTTCCAGCTTTCCCTAATTGAAGCGAAAGTTCATCCTCTAGACTTGAGTTTGAGTGGGTTGAGGGGCCTATTTTGCAAATATAAATGAGATGTCCAATCATTCCTGAGTAAACTGAGGAAATTTGGAATGGACGGCCTTGAGTGACAAGTTGGCACCTTGGTTTCTTATGCTGTTTTGGCTCTGCTACCACCTTGTCTCTCCCTGAAGCCTGGTCAGTAGAGAGATAAGAATCAGACCCAATATTGTCACCTTGTCACCCAGTGTCTGAAAGAGCATTCCTGATGTGCGGGAATGTATTTGAGGAATCCCCAGAAAGTGCAAAGATGTCTCCACATTGAAGTCATTCAAACAACAATGATGCTTCATCCTGTCCTGTACCATACTGCCATCGCTCGCACACTTCATATCTCTTGTACCAGACCCTGACTCTAACACTGCCTGCATACACAGAGCTTACTCCAGCTTACCTGCGCAGGCATCTCCTCCACCTGCACTTCCTTCTGTTGTTCATATTCTTTAACTTCCACCATCTGCTGAACTGCATGGGTCACTGGGATTGACTGATCTTGAAATTAGGCATCTAAAGTGAAAGCAACAGCTGGGGGGGGGGCTTGGTCCACTTTGAATTTTTCTTGAAGGAAAAAAGGGACCACAGATACAGACCCCTGTACAAACAGACACCAGTGAAAAAGGGATGTTTACTGACCATCCCAAATAACTTACAATGTAACAAATTCAACCTGCACACTGAGCATGCAACCCTCTCAAGTTGCAAACCACGGACACTGCACCAAATCTCTTTACAGCTTAAAACGCAAGGCACGGAGGTCAGCGTGAGCTGGCAGCACATGAAAGAAATGGCAAACTCTGTTCCCAGCATCCTTAGCAGCAGAGAAACACCTCTATCTCTGGAATAAAGCAGTTTCTTTGCCAATGTGGAGGTTAGGTAAAGAATTCCCGATTAGATAAGAGCTGGGAACTACACATCTCCTTCACTGATAAGTATAATAACTCCAGGAGTCAGTTGTAAAGGAACAGTGCTTTATTGCACAAAATAAAGTAAAGCAAAGCCACAAGCCTGTGATGAACACAAACAGGTCTCAACTGGGACAATATATTAATGGGCCTACTCAGGGGCCTGCTTTATACAGGGCTTGATATACAAGCTCCATCTGGTAAGTTAATTACCAGTCACCAGGGAGCTTGTATTCCACGAGTCCTGCAGGGAGACCAATCAGTGATGTCCCCATTAAAGTTATGGGGATTATCACAGTCAAGTACTGATGAGCTGTTGATGGGCCCTGCAGCAACACATTGTGGGGTGTTCTTGGATAGGGATCTGCAGGACACAAACCCCTCCAGTTAGGGTGGGATTTCCCAGGCACTATGATCCAACGGCAGCCGCTTCACCCACCCCCACAGGCTGCCAGTGCAGCAGATCAGAGGATCATTAAATCCCTCTCTCAATGGAAAAGAACCCAGGGATGGGAACAAACTAGAAATCTCAACAAACAAAAGGTGATGTGAAACCATGGGGCCGGGTTCTCTGACCTTGCCAGCAGCTGGGATTCTCCGGTCCCGCTGCAGTGAATGGAGATTTGACTGAGCGCCAAATTCTCCATTCTCAATGACAGTGGTGGTGGGGCGTGAATGGCCGGAGAATTCTGGCCCATATCTCGCTGACAGGCTCCAGGTTTGGCAATATTTCCAGCTGAGGGGGTTAAAAAAAGAGAAGTGCTGAAGCCACAGCAGGGATAGTTGGATTATCTGTTTGTTTTTTTAAAATTCATGTGATGCGGACATCGCTGCAAGAAATGGGGCAGGATTTTTTGGCCTTTCCCGCAAACGGGATCTTTCAGCCCCCCTGTAGAAAGCCCCCCGAGTTCCCCGGTGGTGTAGCTGGCGCGCAACGCAAATGGCCATTGACTTCGGTGGCACCAGAAGATTGTGCAATCACCAATGGTGACCGCCCGCACAGCTGGAAAACCCGCTGCAGGGAGTGGGGGAAAGCATTAAAATCCCAGCCAAGGTGTCTATTCCCCATCTCTAAGTTCCCTTGTGAAGGTGATTGTGACCTATCTTCTTGAACTGCTGCAGTCGTGCAGTGGACGCACACCCATGGCACCGTTCGGTAGCGAATTCTGGGATTTTGACTCACTGATGAAAAATGTGATAAATTTCCAAATCAAGTTTGTGTGGAACTTAGGGGGTTGGTGTTCTCTTGTCAAAACTCCCCATCATCAACATCCTAGCGTTCATCATTTCAGAAACTTAACTGGACCAGACACATCAAAGCTGTGATTACGAGAACATTTACTGCACATGCAATAGCCATTGGAAAAAAGGACACCTGAGAAAAAGATACCTGCTGCGAGTCCTATATTGGACACCCTGAGAGTCGATTAGCTCAGTTGGTTGGACAGCTGGTTCCTAATGCAGAGAAACACCAAGAATGCAGGTTCAATTCCTGTACCGGCTGAAGTTATTCATGAAGGCCCATGGTGACCCTCAAGTTAAATCACCAGCAGTCAGCTCGCTCTCTCTCTCTCAAAGGGGAAAGTTGCTTATGGTCACCTGGGACTTTGACGACTTTAATGCGCGAAATCACGGTAAAGTTGGGTGTCGGGCCTTTAACGCGGTGCGTACCCGATTCCTAGCAGAGCGCGGCTTTACCGGATCGGGCGGCCCGCCGATTTAAATCATTTGCATGCATTTAAATCGACTTAATGAAGCGCGCGCCCAACTCTACCACCAAATCCCAAGTCAAAAATCTGGGATAATATTTCAAAATGTATATCCCCCATCCATGTTCTGGAATATTATCCCAGATTTTTGACAGTCAGGTTTTTAGTCCCTGCGATTATAACTTTGACATTATCTTCCAAAGGGGATTCCTCTAATTCTGTGCAATGTTCAGATGAAAACAAGATGACAAAGAATCCAAGGCTGCTCCAGAGGCAGAGTAGCTGCTCCCAAAGTTGCCCATGCACATCACATTCATAAGTAGGGGCACATCTGCCATGGAATGTGAGAGAAGAGTTGCCAATACAAACTTCTTTTCACTATGGTTGGGTTCCCAGATTTAGTAATCTCCTTGAATCTTATTTCCAACCAAGTTCCACCACGGGGACAATTCTGCCAAGTTCACCACAGGACTCTGAACATTTGAGCGACAACAATCCAGTTACAGATCACAAATGTATTATACAGGTCATTAATTGCTCACTAGGACACTGTAGATTAATTACCTTTCTCATAGATAATTAGGCAGCACAAAGAGGATGCTACATTATTTGCAGTTTGCAAGATTCTCCCAAGTCCATCCGTCCCCCCCTCTCTGCTCTCTCCGCTGTTTTGTATTTCGTGCCCGGCGCGCTGCTTCGGATGTTTTTCGAACTGTGCATGCGCAGTTCACAACTCAGATCGGTCCGCCAGCGCTAAGCACCGCCGACAGCGCGCATCGGACCGGAGCCGGCAAAACGCGCATGGGCGAGCTGCAAAGAGGATTCCGGGCTCGGATCCGTATTACGCCCAGATCCCGCCCTTCGGCTCCGATTGGTAAAATCAGGCCCACTATTACGGTCCCTTTCATTTACAGGTTTAAGTGTACCCTGCACTGAGCCTGAATGACTCTTTCAAGGTATGGGAATATATTGGAGGAATCCACAGCAAGTGCAGGTAGCTTCAACATTGAAGCCTTTGAAACAACCAGGGTGTTTTGTTTTGCACTTTCACCATCCTGCAATTACATCTACATGTACTAGAGTCTGATACTAACCCGCACGCTGGCTGTCTACACAGAAGGTACTCCAACTTACCTGTACAAGCATTTCATCTGTCAGCACCTCTCCCTGCGGTTCACATCCTTTACCTTCCATCTTTGGAACTGCACAGGTCACTGAGGTGGAGAGATCTTGAAAATCAGATCCAAGTGAAAGCAATGGCTGAGAGTGTAAACTGGGTGGCAGGTTCAAGGTCAGGTTTAAAGTGTTCCTAAAAGGCAAAAGAAAAATCATATTCACTTTAATATTAATTGTTAGGGGGAAGAAACATGTATTGGAAATACTTCAGCTGTACAGAATAAAACTTACAAACAGAATAGAGCCCAACTTCTAAATAAACTGAAAGGTTTTATGTGGATAAATCTGCAGCAAATCCTAGATATGTCTTCTTTTACACTCTGAAAAGCTATTGCTATGAGATTCTACATTAGCCTGACATGTTCCAAATCATCATAACTGGTGAGGTGCACCAATCCTTTCTAGTGAATCGCATTAGAATATGCCATGGAAAAACAAGTGGAAATCAATGCAAACAATCAGCACTGAAATCCCTCTTTATGTACAAAATTATTTTGAAATCATAATTTATGCACATTGGGCAGAGTGGGGTGTGGAGTGGGGGGCTGCTACATTAAGCCATGTTACAACCATTATTTAGGCGCCAAGCAAGGATTGAAATTGGGCTCTAAGATGGTTCCAATAGGAAGTGTACAGGACGCTGTTTTGGAAAAGGCATCTATTGGCCCATATCTAATGCCTGCTGGAAACATAAAGCATAGTGAGATGATGCACATATCAGTGTATAATGCTAATTTGATGCCAGTGCTTCCATTTCTCAATGCCACCATTAAGCCTATGTCACCTTCACTTCGCATTGCTGAACACAATATTAAAGCTCTCACCTGCACTACATCATAAGGGATGATGAAATGCTTACAGGTTGCTGGATTTTCTTTCTTTCTTTCTGGTTGCTGATGCTATTGCACACGTGTTTGGACCTTTTCTGTGTTAAAATAGCTTTTTCATTGTTTAAAATGTTCTGAAATAAGTTGATCCCAAACATAAAATTCTCTTGAAATTCAGCATGACTGAGAAAAAAGCACTCCCCCTTCCATGTGCGAGACAAGCTGCTGGGCAGGTTGGGGACGGGGGAGAATGGTTCTCAATGGGAGGTCATACCCACTGAGAATCTTCAAGGAGCAATTCGCTTCAGTCAAGAACAAAGCATGAGAAGTCTTCCCATCGCAAACAAAGGCCCTGACTGAAATCCCTTAGCAGCAGACTCAAAGCAGGGAAGGATAGCATTGCCGATGGTTGTCAAGGTGGCAATCACTGGTTTAGCCAGATCTGGCTGGACCATCTGAAATGCTATTGGGTCCTGCCCCCATCTGGTGACCACGCCTTCAGTTGCCTAGGTCCTACGCTCTAGAATTCCCTCTCTACATTTCTCCACCACTGCTTTGCTCCTTTAAAAGAATCATGTGGCTGTTACTGAAAGACAACTAATAGAATGACCAGTAAGAAAATTGTTGTCAAGTATTTTATTAATGTAAATGATTCTCTTCTGTGTACAGATATTCCTGAATTTAATCTTATTCTTAATTAAAAATTCACAAATTCAATAGTTCAGCGATTGAAAGACTTCGACCCCCACTGCTGTCCTCTAATAGAGTAGCGTTCTCCAGATGTTGGCCACAGAGAACAAATAATCAGTTCTGCTACTGGGGCCTCAGTGCACCACAAGTGTCCCTTGTGGGGACGTGGGGCAGCTGACAGTATATTGGAGGAAGAGGGCATAACATCCATCGTTCCTGTCCCAATGAGGGCTGCCCAGATCAGTGACAGAGCCATCCCACCAGCCTCGGATTTCCATTTATACAAGTCTGAGGGGCCAATGGCAGTAAACCATTTGAAACAATGCAGTTGTGGGACAGGGTCAGTTCTACATCGCCCCCTAGCGGGCATTATTTCAGTTGCTGCAAAAAAAACATTTTTGAAATAAAAAATAGTAGAAAGGGAGCCATTTTCACGATACAATACTTGGGACTTGTGATGCACAAACATGGCTTCTTTCATTACTCTAGAAATCAGGGCATATTTGGTTCAGTTTAAACTTTCCTAAGGTACAACAACAATAGCCTCCAAATGTTCAATTGAAATTATTCATTGTAACTGACAATTTCTGGCATTGAACATTTTCAGTAGGTTGTGTTGACTTTTACTACAATATTCTATCAGCCGAGTCCTGCAGTTTTAACCCTTGAGACTGTAATCTACGAAATAGCCACAAGCGAATGCATTTGGTCATATGCATGTTTTACTGCTATTAGCAGGAACAAAAATGTTCAGAGATTTAATTTCAACTTCTTGTGTGCTAAAGATTTCCTGAGGCTCTTGTAAGAGGTCTAGGATAGATTATAATCAAAGAATCCAACAGTGCAGAAGGAGGCCATTCGGCCCATTGCGTCTGCACTGATCACGATCCCACCCTATCCCCATAACCCCATGCATTTACCCGAGCTAGTGCCCCTGACACTAAGGGGCAATTTAGAATGGCCAATCCACCTAACCCGCACATCTTTGAACTGTGGGGGGAATCCGGAGCACCCGGAGGAAACCCACGCAGACATGGGGAGAATGTGCAAATTCCTCACAGACAGTGACCCAAGCCGGGAATTAAACCCAGGTCCCTTGCGCTGTGCAAACCACTGTACCACTGTGCCACCCCACAAGGAAAAGGCTGGTGATCAACGAAAATCGTTCTGCTCCCTAGACTATTCAGATAAGAGATTTTATTTTGCCAAATACTTCACTTTGCGGCAGGCTAAGGGAAACTTAAACTTCATAGGAATGGCACTAATTATTAATTTTTAATTGCCAGTCAGTCTTTCTGGCTGCTGCACACAGAGAAACAAGAATAAATGTTGTTATCAAGCTAGATGGAGCAATAAAGTGGAAACTAAGTGGACCAAGGCTGAGGTGGGATTGTGCAGGTAGAAAGTTAGATATTTTAATTCATTTGTCAGACGTGGGCATCACTGACTGGCTGGCATTTATTGCACATCCCTAGTTGCCAAAGGACAACGATGTGCAGTCCAAAGACGTGCGGGTTAGGTTGATTGGCCAGGTTAAAAATTGCCCCTTAGAGTCCTGGGATGCGTAGGTTAGAGGGATTAGCGGGTAAATATGTGCGGGTAGGGCCTGGGTGGGATTGTGGTCGGTGCAGACTCGATGGGCCAAATGGCCTCCTTCTGCACTGTAGGGTTTCTATGATTTCTATGACAGTTGAGAGTCAACCACATTGCTGTGGCTCTGGAGTCACATGTAGGCCAGACCAGGTAAGGACAGCAAATTTCCTTCCCTAAAGGATATCAGTGAACCAGATGGTCTTTTTCCACCAATCGACAATGATTTCATGGTCATCAGTAGATTTTTAATTCCAGATTTTTTAATTGAATTCAAATTCCATGATCCGCTATGGCAGGATTCAAACCCAGGTCCCCAGAACATTAGCTGAGCTTCTCAATTAATAGTCCAGCGATAAAACTCCACTAGCCCACACTTCCCCTTTGGAATCGAAAAGTGAATAAGAAAGGTGCACCACGGTTGGGAAGATAGAGTGAGGTGACGGAGGGTAGAGGTTGACATGGTGAGAAAACAAAGAAGAGCAAGTCTAAAGGGTGGAATATGTTGAGAGGCCAGAGAATAAGGGCTAGATATTTACAGGGCGGAAGAAAAAAGAGCATTGAAGCCTCATCATTGGATGTTAAAGCTAATTTGGAGCTAGGAAGCAGCTGCTCTGTTGGAACCAGTGACAGAAAAGGGAGGGAAAGGAGGAGAGAGGGAGAGGGTGGAGTACTATAAACGCAAGGAAGTGGACCAGCCTGCCAACAAGAGCTGCTAAACAGTGGTACACAGACTGGCCCAATGGCTGAAGAAGCCATTTAACAATTGCTGGTAGAAAGAGATGTAAAGAACTGTTAAACAAAAAAAACCAGATGATTCACATCTTGGTATGGCTCCTGTTCTGACCTAGTCTGCAAGTAGCCCAGTCCATCACGCAAACCAACCTCCCATCCATTGACTCCGGTTACACTTCCTGCTGCCTTGGAAAAGCCTCGGAAAAGCAGCCAGCATAATCAAGGACCCCACACACCCGAGACATACTCTCTTCCACCTTCTTCTATCAGGAAAAAGATACGAACGTCGGTGATGACATACCAACCAACTCAAGAACAGCTTCTTCCCTGCTGCCATCAGACTTTTGAATGGACCTACCATATATTAAGCTGATCTTTCTCTACAACGTAGCTATGAATGTAACACTATATTCTGCACCCTTTCCTTTCCTTCTCCTCTATCTACTTTATGAATGGTATGCTCTGTATGTATAGCATGCAAGAAACAATATTTTTCACTGTATTGTAATACATGTGACAATAAATCAAATCAAAATATATTACTTAAAGCAGAAGTTGGGGAGGGGAAATAGCATTTCTGTGCCCTTCAAAATCTCTGTACAACAGACCTGCCTTGACCATGACTGTTGTTTTTGGGTAATATACCATTACGGGATCAGATTTGTGCCAAATGTCAAGCCACTGATGTTAGATTTGAAATAAAGGGCTTAATTTCAATTGATTGAGTTACACAAGGTTAGCAGATATACACAATGTTCATAGTTCCACCTACAGACACATTAGAATGCTGCAACAATTCTCCATTTTTTATATATATTAGATAATATTTGTCCTCATATTAATCAACTTTAACTGAATTCAAACTAACACAATACCAAGATAATTTTCATTAAGTTTTAAAATTAGAGGTTGGAGAAATAGCAGGAAACACAGATCCAGAGTATTTGGTGCAAAGGGTGTAAATGTTTAATTTTTACTGAACCTATCCAATATGGATGTAGTCATGTCAGAAGTCAAGATGCAAATAATATCTTTAATTCAATTTTGTTTGAGCTTCAGGAGTGTGCTCAGCAAGAGCAGGTGTGCTCATTTCCTGTAAAGGATCTCCACTGTGGGGGAAAAAAGTCTCTTCACTAAAACAAACCGAGTTACTTGCGGCTAAATAACTGGAGCAGACAACAAGGCACTAGACATTTTTCAGCAATAACACCAACTAATCTTCATAATCCCAGCTGCATTTATATTTAGAACAGCAATTATGCATCCACAACGGTAATGGGCTGCTTACCAGTTGAATTCTCTGAAAAACAAGCCAGCCCCATTCCATTTACTCCTTGGCTGGTCTTTTGGATTGGATCTAAAATGAAAAATTCCAAGAAATATAAGATGATAGTCTTCACACTACATATTCAGTCGTTTAAGCATTAGCATTGCTTACAATTAACTTTGTATAGAAAGATAATTATCTATAAACTTTTTGCTGTGCCGGGCTTGTGTTTAACACAATTGTAGAATGGCCTGTGAATGAACATGCTTTATGACCAACTAAGTTTCTCTAAAACCACAGCCCCCTTCTGTTATAGTAACAGCATTAAAAAGATTAAGGTACATCTTATTGAAAATAACTAGTTCAACTGCAAAAAGAATGAAAGGGACAGTGTGTCTCTTGTACCAAAAAGATTAGAATGTGAATTCTCTACCACAATTCATTGCCAAAGCAGAGCTCATACATTCAGCCAAAAGAGAATTTGACAGCAATTTGACAAAAATATTCAACAACATGGGGAACAGAGAGAAGTGTGGAATTATCTTAAGGGGTTGCTTTAAATGGAAAAGAACATTAGTATGGACTTGAGGTGCTGAAGATCCTTTTTCTGGGTTTATAATATGATTTCTTTCCTGATGTCGTAAAGGAAAATGACAGTATAGGAGTATAAATGTACACACGCACATATTATGTTATGTTCCCTGCCCAATATCATTCTCACAGAAGGAATACAGTAATCTTTTCTTGAAAAAAAATCTTATTTTGCCTCAAATACTTAAATCAAATAAGAGATTTGAATTTAAGTTCCATTTTTTCTGGGATGAAACATCTTTCTTGAGATCTATCTGACATAAATTGGATAGTTTGGAGTTCTTCTCTGTCGTTCGTCAGTGTTTTCCATAATGAAATTCTGAACCAGCTTAACACAATTCTTGTTCGATAAACATTTATCTCAGTGAACCCATAATGGTGTCAGGAATGCAAAGATCATTTAAGTAGTACTCCTCTGCAGCAATATTTTTGTGGCAGAGTTATGGTATACCTGACCTGGGGCTGCTTGATGGCGACACCTTGAATGAAATGGGAAGGTGTTTGATTCACCAGAAGTACCATTTTATACCTCAACTACATTTACTCAAATATATGACCATCGGAAAAAAAAGTCTTACAAAACAATGCATCTGTTAAGTAAGCAGAGGTAAATATGATGACACAACTGACAATGGGATGACATAATTTTGCTGATAAATGCATCACTGTACCTCACTCATAGCATTTTCTTTTACTCAAACAAATTTGTAGAAAAAGAGGTTCAGTATATTAATAAAATCATGTTTACATCCAAATTCTGTGAATTACCTCAATATTTCAGTTAAGTAATTGTATTAAGTTACAATGCTGTAGAAGTCATAGAAATCATAGAAACCCTACAGTGCAGAAGGAGGCCATTCGGCCCATCGAGTCTGCACCGACCACAATCCCACCCAGGCCCTACCCCCACATATTTACCCACTAATCCCTCTAACCTACGCATCTCAGGACTCTAAGGGGCAATTTTTAACCTGGCCAATCAACCTAACCCGCACATCTTTGGACTGTGGGAGGAAACCGGAGCACCCGGAGGAAACCCACGCAGACACGAGGAGAATGTGCAAACTCCACACAGACAGTGACCCGAGCATCGAACCCGGGACCCTGGAGCTGTGAAGCAGCAGTGCTAACCACTGTGCTACCGTGCCACCCCTGGGCGAATATTATCTGTGTCTCTCAGTAAAAGAAAGCAAATAAAATAGTCCTAAACACAACCTGATTACACTGTGTTGTCTGTAGCTTTAATTTGTTGTGAAGTCATTCAAATTCACACTAGGCAAAAGCTCATTGCTGGAATCCCTATAGATTGTCTAATATCTCAAAACTGACCACAAATCGTTAACAGTTATGATTGATATTTAAGCATAAATGAGACTTAATACACGCAATAAAGAACGATTCTGATAACAGATCATCAATCTAAAACATTTACTACGTTTTCTTTCTCCACAGACATTTCCAACATTTTCTGTTTTTTATTTCAGATCTCCAGCATCCGCAGTATGTTCCTTTTGTGTGATTAAACTCAGTATTTAAGCAACTCTTTATAAAGAACAATTCGCACATTGCTTCTTTGCTCGAGCTGTGACTTTGTTCCCTTCCACACCTTGTGGTCACACCCTCAGCAGGGAGTGAGCCAAGCCCTAACAGTTATAACTCAAAATGAAATTGTGGCAAAATTCATCCAGTCATGAATCCTCCATACCTTCTGTTCTACTGAGTCATGGACACAGTATGTACATATCCTGACTCAGACAATGGCTCCTCACCATCTAATTTTGTTGTTAAGCTTTCTACAGGCTGCTGGGAGCGGTGTCTGTTACCATTTTTGTACCCACCAGAGGTCTAGAGATGAGTGGGGCTGTGGGGTTTGGGGGTGGGGTGGGTGGGGGTGTCACAGGAAAGGAGGATGCAGGGACTTGAAGATAAGGGAAAGGGATGGCTTTCAGCATCCCTCCTCCACCTCCACCTCCACCTCCACCCCACTTCCTAATGTTAGGTCCCTCAATCAAACACCAAGTGCCTGACCTTGAGGGTCCCTCTCCAGGAAGGTCACCCACAAATCCAATAGGGAGTCACAGGAAAGCCATGTGTTTCCCATTTAACCCATAAACCACCAGTAAATTGCAGTGTGCGCAGGGATAATTCTGCTGCCAGTAGGCAGGATTCCCAGTCCCAACTTAAGTGTGGACAGTTTTCCCCAATGTTTCAATAAAGAGCTAATCCTGTATAACTGCATGTGTACTTCTCCTTCCATTCTTAACCAATAAAATATTTCTGTTTTGCAGAAGAATACAGAAGTTATCTGTGTATAGCAGGGTCCCATAATGAGCTATCAGATGTGTTGATTTTAATTAAAATGATGGGATACGTGACTCTTCCCTCTTGTTAGAACAGCTGAAAAACTCACCGGCCAAAACTTTCCATCCTCACTCGCGGTCGGGATTTTCCAGAGCCACTGAAAGTGAATGGAGTTTTGGCTGGAACGCCAAATTTTCCATTCTTGCTCACAACGGGTCCCATCACAGCCGAGACCAGAGAATCCCACCCACAGAGTGTGAAATTCTCACCTCATGCCCCAATGCTGCATTTAATCATGCCACCAACTGTCTGCAAAGTACATCTCGAGATGCTCATTGGCAGTATATCTTGTTTCAGCTTTTCACTGTTGGGATAAATTGTAGCAAACTGGTGAGGCCGCAACTAGAGTACTGTGTGCAATTTTGGTCCCCTTATTTGCGGAAGGATATATTGGCCTTGGAGGGAGTACAGAGAAGGTTCACCAAGTTGATACCGGAGATGAGGGGGTTAGCTTATGAGGAGAGATTGCGTAGATTGGCCTGTACTCGTTGGAGTTTAGAAGGCTGAGGGGAGATCTTATAGAGACATATAAGATAATGAAGGGGCTAGACAGGGTAGAGGCAGAGAGATTCTTTCCACTTAGAAAGGAAACAAGGACTAGAGGACACAGCCTCAAAATAAGGGAGAGTCAGTTTAGAACAGAGTTGAGAAGGAACTTCTTCTCTCAGATGGTAGTGAATCTCTGGAATTCTCTGCCCATTGAAGCAGTGGAGGCTACCTCGTTAAATATGTTTAAGTCGCAGGTAGATAGATTTCTGAGCAATAAGGGAATTAAGGGTTATGGGGAGGGGGCGGGTAAGTGGAACTAAACCACTATCAGATCAGCCATGATCTTATTGAATGGCAGGGCAGGCTCGAGGGGCTAGATGGCCTACTCCTGCTCCTATTTCTTATGTTCTTATGTTCTTACACATTCTATTTATAGTATTGTTCAGTTCCTGTTTGCAATATACTGTTATATAGATCTTGTTAGTGTCAGAGTTGTAACAGAATAATGTATATTAACAGAACTTCAAAATGGATCTCCTACTGTACTGTCAAAGCATACTAGATCAGTTAGCATTCAGAACCATATCATAAGATGGAAGACTAATCATTTAAGTGATGAATGACTTTTAATTGGATTCTGTGAAGTACAAGACATTTTAAAAGCTGTTTTTATATTGGGCCATTGGCTGTGATAGCAGCATCAGCTCCTGACAAGCATGTTTTGTGCAGCCAATGACAAGCAAAGATGCCAGATTAACTCAGACCTTCTTTCCCGGGGCAAAATATGAGAAGTTAAAAGAAGTGACAGGATATAGGAAGTCTACATAAAATTGAATGCTTCAGGGAACTTTGCTCTGAACAGTGTCTCATTATTTTTCACACCTCTCGTTTAAGGCAGAACAAAATCATATAATTATTTTGACAGGACATGGTTTAATGAGTTTCAGTCAGGTGTATAATTTAATTTGTGTTCTCGCACTTTGTGGTCAGAAAACTGGTCTAAATTTGAACAAATGCATTATACATGTTTACCAGGTGTGCTGTAAAAAGGTGCTTTCTTTTCTAAATATGAAATCCTCCAATAAATGATGAGTGACATAATGGGTTTGTGTGTTGACTGAAGTCCAGCTTATAAAGTGGGATCATCTTATTGTCAGCCAGGAAAATCCGAAACAAATTGATGAAGTAATCTTATCCTGTTTCTAATGGGGGTCTGTGCAAATAACTTGAACATTAAATTGATTCTCTTATTCATTGAATTTGAGATGTTTTTATATTTATGTTGCAAGTCACAGTTGCAGCATCCATGTGAATTGTCATTCTAGGCAGGATTCATTGGTGGAGGCCCATTTTCGTACATTTTTCTAGTTTCAAATGAGAAGGAACTATCTACACTACAGAGTTAGAAGTGTATTTTTGTTGACATCAAAATGATGGACACAGGCCCCAGATGTGATTCCAGCTGTCATATATAGCATCAGGTCCACTGCTCGCTGCCAGTGGCGCAGAACAAAGAACAATGAATCACTTTTCACGGAAGCTGGAAGCCGGTGACTGGTGATCAGAAACGTAAAGGAAAGCCCAAAAAGCTTTCCTCATCTAATTTCGCTATTCAATTGGTACTCCAAGATATGCTTCAATTCCTACAACATCTTACCTTCTCATTAGATTCAGGCACAAGATACTTGATTTCTGTATGTCTCTCCAAAAATCTCTGAAAGTCTTCGCTGTTGATAATAAGTGTTTCTGCATGTCTCAGAGCTTCTTCTCCAGCATTCTCCCCTTCAATCAACAAGCACTGGAATACCTGCATTGAATAAAATAAATTCGATATTCAACATACAGAACTCATTGTCACAAACCTACTCATGTGATGCATGCATTATGTGTTCGCCAGTTACCAGAGAGATTGTATTTATCTGTATTTTCACAGCCAGTTGTTCATGTGCCTTATCTCAGTTAAACTGCCTAATTATTGCCAGTTAGTGCTAAGTTATGAGCAGTGTTGTGCCGCGCACTTGAATCCAATAGATTAAAACTGGCAAAAAACTAATTTCAAACACTTTCATCATTACAACCTAGAAAGGAGATCTTCACTGGATCATTTTCAGTAAGATTTTAAAACAGATCATCAGCTTCGCTGAACTATCAGTACAATCTTACCCACCTTATCATTCAGGGCACACCGATGTCAGGAAGCACTTACCATTCAGACTACACACCCATGAGGATTAGATGTTTCTATGATCTTTACCGCTGACAGAACTTTCTGGTGCAATCCACTCCCTGCCATTTTGATTCAAAGTCTTATATATGGACGTGGGCACATTAACATCTAAATACAAGATGATATTCCAAATGAAACTTCACTTCCCTTGTTCCTTTAGTGGGTTGGGTTTATGTTTTAAGCATGCTAGAAGCGGAAAGTGTCAAAAATAGACCTCAGTGATCATCACCACAAAATAAGCAAGCCAGAACGCAAATCGAGTCATTGAGACTTGAAGCACTCGAAGTCCATGAACATTCAAACTCACTACAAACTGGAGTCCTGTGTGCAGTTTTGGTGTCCTTATCTGAGGAAGGGTGTCCTTGTTATAGAGGGAGTACAGCGGAGGTTTACCAGGCTGATTCCTGGGACGGCAGGTCTGTCATATGAGGAGAGACTAACTTGGTTAGAATTTTATTCATTGGTGTTTAGAAGAGTGAGAGCGGATCTCATAGAAACTTACAAAATTCTAACAGGGTTAGACAGGGTAAATTCAGAAAGTATGTTCCCAATGGTGGGGGGGTCCAGAACTAGGGGTCATAGTTTGAGGACAAAGGGTAAACCTTTTAGAACTGAGGTGGGGAGAAATTTCTTCACCCTGAGGGTGATGAATGTGTGGAATTCACTACCACAGAATGTAGTTGAGGCCAAAACGTTGTCTGATTTCAAGAAGAAATGAGATAGAGCTCCAGGGGATAAAGGGATCAAGGGATATGGGGGAAGGGGGGATCAGGATATTGAATTTGATGATCAGCCATGATCAAAATTAATGGTGGAGCAGGCTCGAAGGGCCAAATAGCCTACAAACTGCTTCTAGTTTGTATGTTTCTAAAGACAATACACTCTACACTCCAGAATTGCTTCTACTACAATTATAAATAGTTCTCCACAAAAATCTAAAGGTTAACTAAACACATTCTCTGTTATATATTTGAGTTATTGTGTGTTGATGGTCCTTTTAAAGGTTTGGTAACATGGTCAATCCATGCCATCATTGGTGGCACGGTAGCACAGTGGTTAGCACTGCTGCTTCACAGCTCCAAGGTCCCAGGTTTGATTCCTGGCTCGGGTCACTGTCTGTGTGGAGTTTGCACATTCTCCTCGTGTCTGCGTGGGTTTCCTCCGTGTGCTCCGGTTTCCTCCCACAGTCCAAAGATGTGCAGGTTAGGTTGATTGGCCAGGTTAAAAATTATCCCTTAGATTCTGGGATGCGTAGGTTCGAGGGATTAGCAGGTAAAATATGTGGGGGTAGGGCCTGGGTGGGATTGTGGTCGGTGCGGACTTGATGGGCCGAGTGGCCTCCTTCTGCACTGTAGGGTTTCTATGTTACTTCACAAGGTTTATTCAGTCTAGATCCTGCCACTGTGGAGTGAACAGTGTTGCCTCTTATCTGCCGCACAGTCTGTTTTAACCCTTATACGGTGGACAAATAACTCCAAGTAGACGTCTTATTAGTACAACCAATATTTATTTAAATCCACACAATCAATAATCACCCACCCAACCAACGATAAGTTATCTTACAGGAAAATATTAAAGTTCAAGCCCAATATGAGACCTTGACTTAATTTTGCATGATTGGCAAGTACCCAAGCAGATATTGGCCTTTATCTGTGCACTGGTCTCAGTAGTCGTCTGCATAGTCTGGTCCTTTGGTCTGGTTTGGCACTCTGGCTCTGGTCTTCCTTCCTTCCTTCTCGGGTGTGGTGGCTCTCCTCATGCTGGTCGTCACTGGCGATGTTCACCGTTGTTGTAGCTCGTTCGTGGGGTCACAGAGAGAGATTCCTGGTTGCGCAGCACCCTTTATACCCCATTGGGCTTCGCGCCCCTTTTGGCCATTGCCAATCAATCAATCAGGACTTGATCATCCTGATCGATAAAGCCCAATCAGGTGCTGCCACACCAATCTCGTAGGTGCTGGAGGCACATAGGTCACATACCTTCCTCCTAAATAAGGGGTCACGGTGCCCTTATGTCTGGTAAACAACCCAGTGTGACCAGAAAGTCTCTTTCATCCTGGAGATGACCCATATCCTGTTTATTCACTCGTCTGGGTTGCAGCCTGTTTATCTCTGTCTTTTAAACTGCAGCCTGTCATTTTAGTTCTTGCCCAATTGTCCCAGAGTGCTTTACAAATCGCCATTTTAGATGGCCCGTTTGGCCACAACAGCTACCTAATTAACCTGTTCTGTTGTTACACCCAAAACCTACCTGCTATCACTTTATTCTTATATCCTGCAACAAGTGCTACAAATGTAGCAAACCTCTTATTAAATGTATGCTAATTTGGCTGGAAAACTCCTTCTAGCTGAGACAAGTTGTATCGAGGTACTTTAGTTTTTTATTTCAAAAAATATATTTTATTCATAAATAATCTGAAAAACATTACAGCACCATTTCCAATCATTACAACAGTAAAAAGTGATCATATTTACATTTTCCTTAAGATCAAAATTTTACACTGTGTCCAGTTTAAGAACATTACATACAAGTCCAATTGCAATTTGTAGTGCTTTACCAGAGTTACACACGGGTATACAGTCTGAGGGCTTTTTCCGGTTACTAGCCCCTTGGTCTACACTGACTGCAAGGCTTTACACGGTGGCCTTTTCCCATTGTGCCTTGGCGGCAGCTACCCCAAGCCTGAAAATGTCCCTCATCATGTAGTCTTGGACTTTGAAATGTGTCAGTCTGCAACACTCAGTGGAGGACAATTCTTTGCACTGGAAGATCAACAGGTTTTGGGCAGACCAAAGAGCATCTTTCACCGAGTTGATGACCCTCCAGCAGCAGTTGATATTTGTCTCGGGGTATGTCCCTGGAAACATCCCATAGAGCGCAGAGTCTTGCTTGGGATGAACCTCGACAAATACCACTGCATCTCTCTCTAGACCTTCTTTGCAAAAGGCACATTCCACAAGGAGCTGTGCCACCGTCTCATCCCCCCTGCACCAATTTGAGGACAACGTGTGGTGGCGCTGAGACTTCGGGCATGCATGAAGGATCTGACGGGAATTGCCCTTCTCATCACCAGCCAAGCTAGGTCTTGGTGCTTGTTTGAAAGCTCTGGTGATGAGGCATTTTGCCACTTGACACTGACAGTCTGCTCAGGGAACCATCCGACAAGATCCACCATCTCCTTTTCCCTCAGGGCTTCAAGGACATTACACGCAGACCACTGCTTGATTGCCTTGTGGTCAAAGGTGTTTTTCTGAGTAAATTTCTCTACAAGGGACTTCAGCTTTTCTTATGCAGCCAGCTGCAACCAAAACCCAAATCCATTTTAAGAGGCTTCCTGAACTGCCACATTTCTTCCTAGGACCAATGAACACGTTGTTTTGATGGTGAAACCGGTAAATTATATCATTACACATCTTGAAAGTTGAAACTCAAATCCGAGACATTTTTTCGTCCATAGATGCTATCTGACCTGCGGAGTATTTGAGCATGTGTGTCTTTATGTCAGATTTTCTACTGCCTTTAGATAATTTTGGGTATCGTGCTGCAGGGATGAAATCTGACACCATCCCAAAAGCTGATGTACATTACTGACACCTGCCTATTTTCAGCCTCCAATGGGAGTAACATGAATCCACCAACAAACCCACCCACCCCCCCCCCCCCATTCTTTATTCCACTGGGAATTGCAGGCAGTAAACAAGAGACAGTTTCACAATTTCAAATAATTGCATTAATCTTTCAATATACAGTAAGAAGTTTAACAACACCAGGTTAAAGTCCAACAGGTTTATTTGGTAGCACGAGCGCTGGTGCTACCAAATAACAGTAACAAGTCTCACAACACCACATCATGGCTACCAAATAAAGCAGTTGGACTTTAACCTGGTGCTGTGAGATTTCTTACTGTGCCCACCCCAATCCAACGCTGGCATCTCCACATCATGGCTTTCAGTTTACAACATTCATTTTGCTCCAGTGAATATTTAAAATCTGTAAAAACTTGTCTTTCCAGCCCCTCTGTGCCCCGCCCCCTACATTAATATTGATGAGTGAAACGCGGGTCTGCCACCTGAGCCCCGCCCCCTTTATTAATATTGATGAGCGTGACACGCAGGAGCCCCGCCCCTCCGATGACGCTGAGACAGACGTGCTGACATCATGCGCACAGCCCCTGTGACGTTAGGTTGAAGTATCCTTTCTGGGAGCTGGAATCCTCGCCGGGCGCGGTGGCGCGCGCCTGTAATCCGGCGACTCGGAGGCTGAGGCTATCGGATTGCTTGAGATCAGGAGTTCTGGGCTGCTGCGGACTATGCCGATCAGGTGTCCTCACTAAGCTGGGCATCGATATGGTGTCCCCGGAGGAATCCGGGATCACCAGGTCGTGTAAAGAGGGGTGAATCGGCCCAGGTCGGGTAACGGAGCAGGTCAAAGCCCCCGTGCCTATCAGTAGTCGGATCGCGCCTGTGAATAGGCGTTGCAGTGCAGCCTGGTTGACACAGTGAAACATAGTCTTTTTCATTTTATTTTAAATTCCCTGCTTTATTTTTTAATCAGACTCTTCAACAACAGTTTTGTGGATTTACAGAACTTCTATAAATACAAAAATATCCTTTCGAAAAGTATATTCATCTAACTGTAGGATTAAAACTTTCTTACCCTTTAATCGCAGGATTGTGTATTATGTTAACACATTGCTTGTAATGTTGGGTTTTCTGTATTTTCTGTTAAAAATTGCTGAGCTGTACTTTAAAACATGTTAGTGTTACTGCTCTCTACTGATCAGTCGTTGTGTGGTACCGGAAAAACTGAGCACTGTAGGTGTTTTTCTTGGTAATGAACGCAAGGGAGTGCTATGTTCAGAAAGATGTGGTGAAATTAGCGCTCCCTTGCGTTTATTACGAACGAAACAGGATAAATAATTCCTAGCATAAATTCGAAATTCAAATAAATGTGAATTTAGCACTGGCAGGCTATGATTTGGTTAATAAAAGGGGATCATGTAGACCCTTTCCTGCCACTCCAGGAACCACATAGCTTTGTCTTACGGAATGGTGTGGGTTTCTGCAGGATGTACACAACCTTCTTTCTTCAAGGAATGAGGTTGAGGAATCTCAGCCTCTCTGTGCCATTGATTTTGAGACTGGCTATGGTTATCTTCATGGCAAGAGCTCAACCATCGTCAACACTTTACTGTGAGGAGGGCACAGAAACACTTGTTGATCCCCACACCGTCAGCAGCTCAGTGAGGAATGCAATTTCAGAAAACACATCCTTACTCATGCTCTTGCCTTTAGGGGAAAGTAGATAAACCTAATGAACAGCACCACCCAGATCATTGATTGAAGGTCAGCTAGATTTAACCAGCCAAGAATTCCTGGAACGCCCTGAGGAGATGGGGGAGATTTCATAGGTGGCACAAGGGCATCCACTGCCTCACTGGCAATGAAATGAACAATCTTTCCCAGTGCTTTCCACCACACTGAGTACGGCCAAAAGCCTATGTGGGAGCAGCCACTCCCACATAGGCTTTTGCAGACCATGCCACCAGCAAAGCTAGAGCTGCCATTGGGGTCAAGAGAGGCACACTGATCCCTAGTTCCTGGTTCAATGGCAGCTTGTGGCTTCTTCTGAAAAAATATTTTGTAAATTGAGTTTGTATCTTTATATGCTCTGTTTGTGAACTGAAATCCCACTCATCTGATGAAGGGGCAGCGCTCCGAAAGCTAGTGGCTTGTGCTAACAAATAAACCTGATGGACTTGAACCTGGTGTTGTGAGACTTCTCACAACTCCTGGCTGCTCAGAAGGGCAACAAGATGAAAGGAATGACCACCAATTCCTTAGAATGGGAATGAGCGTGATCTGCTCCCATCCATCCATGTTATCAGAGCATTGCGACAGCAACAAGAACACCAAATAATGGGAAACAGAGACCAAGGGAAAAAAAGAGGAAAGGGGGAATAGGGTGGGTGGGTGCAGAGAGGTGCACCCTCTTGATGGTGACAGTCTGCGTTAGATCTTCCTTGTAGGGGTTGACAACTTTAGTAGATTTTGAAGGACATGTCTTCACCTATGAACTGTCCAAGCACTGTACCCCAAAGAGTCTTCATAATGGAGTTAAACTAAGTTAAATCTAAACTAGATAGCTCCAGCTGTCCAGGGCTTGGCAATGAAGGAGGGCAGTGTTTCTTAATAAGCCCAGGAAATTAGGAAAAATTGGTCTTAACGTTAAGAATTTTCTAATAGTTTGCATGTAGTAGCTGTGGTTCAATACTTCATACCATGACAGAGATGCTGAAGCTGGGATGGCAATGTTACCTTTTAGTGATACAGGCATTCAATTTTTCTCCATGAGTGAAACCTTATCCTTTCACAAATGTTTTTGTATAAAAGCTCTTCAATCAGTCTTTCATTCCTGGAGCTTCTGTACAGTCTGGGAGACATGGCAACCTTAGCCTGCCCTCTAAATATCTCCTTTTGCTCAACATTCATTTATTGTTACATCTCTGAATCATTTTAGGACGGTTACTAAGTTGAATATGTTATTTAAATGCAGATGATTTTTGCTTCCTCAATTTAAGCTCATCATATTCATAAGCATTTTTAATTAAACTCTTTCAAAAACACAATCATCAGAACCTCATCAGAACAATCATCAGAACCTCCAGCTACCGCACCATCTCTGAGCTTTCTTTCTTCTCTAAAGTCCTTGACCTGTTATCATTTCTCAGATTTGTACCTAGCTTCCCTCACACATCTCCTCAGTACAATGTTCACACTCTTCACACCACCAAGAACATGTATATAGCAATAAAAATAATTAATTATTTGACGTGCTAAATAGGCATGTCCCTGATCAGTTCAAAGAAACTGAGCTCACAATAGTAGAGCCATCATATGTTAGGGTCTCTTACTAACTCCTGCCTCAGCTCATCCACTGAAAGCCTCAGCATGCCTTTGCTACCTCAAGGCTTGATTGTCATAATGCATTGTATATTATGTGCATTATAATGCATACAAAACACTGGTCTACCACATTCTACTGTCTGAAAACTTCATGTAATCCAAACTTTTGCTGACCATGTCCTAACTCGCAGCAAGTCAGGTTCACCTTTAGAAACATAGAAAAACTACAGCACAAAACAGGCCCTTCGGCCCCACAAGTTGTGCCGAACATATCCCTACCTTTTAGGCCTACCTATAACTCTCCATCCTATTAAGTCCCATGTACTCATCCAGGGGTCTCTGAAAAGACCCTATTGAGTTTGCCTCCACCACCACTGACGGCAACCGATTCCATTCGCCCACCACCCTCTGAGTGAAAAACTTCCCCCTAACATTTCCCCTGTACCTACCCCCCAGCACCTTAAACCTGTGTCCTCTCGTAACAGCCATTTCCACCCTGGGAAAAAGCCTCTGTAAGTCCAACCAATCTATGCCTCTCAACATCTTGTATACCTCTATTAGGTCTCCTCTCATCCTACGTCTCTCCAAGGAGAAAAGACCGAGCTCCCTCAGCCTATCCTCATAAGGCATGCCACTCAATCCAGGCAACATCCTTGTAAATCGCCTCTGCACCCTTTCAATCTTTTCCACATCCTTCCTGCAATGAGGCGACCAGAATTGAGCACAGTACTCCAAGTGGGGTCTGACGAGGGTCTTATATAGCTGCATCATTATCCCCGGACTCCTAAACTCAATCCCTCGATTGATAAAGGCCAGCACACCATACGCCTTCTTAACCACCTCCTCCACCTGCGGGGCCGATTTTAGAGTCCTATGGACCCGGACCCCAAGGTCCTTCTGATCCTCTACAGTACGAAGAGTCTTTCCCTTTATATTGTACTCCTTCATCCCATTCGACCTGCCAAAATGGACCACTACGCATTTATCTGGGTTGAAGTCCATCTGCCACTTCTCCGCCCAGTCTTGCATCCTATCTATGTCCCTCTGTAACTTCTGACATCCCTCCAGACTATCCACAACCCCACCAACCTTCGTGTCGTCGGCAAACTTACCAACCCATCCAGGTCATTTTCTCTCTCACTTTTTCTAGAAGCCTGGCATCAGGGACCTTATCGAACGCCTTGCTAAAATCCATATAAACCACATCTACCGCTTTCCCTTCGTCAATGTGTTTAGTCACATTTTCAAAGAAATCCACCAGGCTCGTAAGGCACGATCTGCCTTTGACAAAGCCATGCTGAGTATTCTTGAGCATACTAAACCTCTCTAAATGCTCATAAATCTTGTCCCTCAGGATCTTCTCCATCAGCTTACCAACCACTGAGGTTAGACTCACCGGTCGGTAATTACCTGGGCTATCCCTATTCCCCTTCTTGAAAATAGGAAACACATCCGCAATCCTCCAATCCTCAACCATGTGCACACTAATCGGTATTGGCTCCCAGTTAACCTGTGCCCTGATTTTAAAATTCTCAATCTTGTTTGCAAATCCCTCCATGTTCTTGTTACCCCGTCCTACCTTTGTAATTTTCTCAACTTCACAATTGGCAAAGTTGGGGTTGTTCTTCTTAGGTTAGAGAAGGTTGAGATGAGATCTGATAGAGGTGTTCAAAGTCCTGAAGCACCTCGACAGAGTAGATAAAGTGAAACTGTTCCCATTGGTGAAAGGGTTCCGAACCAAAGAATACAGGTATAAAGTGAATAGCAACATGAGGAAAATCTTTTTCTACATAGCCAATGGTTAGGATCTGCCTCAGTTGGGAAGATTCAATCATGGCTTGCAAAAAGAGCTGAAGAGAAAAGAAATGCAGCACTACCAGGAAAGGGCAGGGATGAGACAGCAGAGCTGTTTTTGCAGAGAGTCAGTATTGACTCAACTTGTTGATTAGCCTTTCTCTGCACTGCAAACATTCTATGGTTCTATAATTTCAACTGCACTCCATGAATTCTGACCGTTGTCTTGCCGAATTTTAATAACTCCACTAATTATCCCTAAAGCCCTCTGCCTCTACCATTCTTTCCTGCTTTAAAATCTATTTGACAAGCTTTTAGTCATCTAACCTAATATCTCCTTCTGTTGCTCAGTATTATATTTTGTTTAAAATGTCCATGTGGAGTGTTTTGAGATGTTTTATTATGCTCTATAAATACAAGTTGTTGCTGTAAAGATTATGTGAATCTTCTTTCTCCCTTTTTCTCCATTCTGATGGTTTAATTGCTAATTCCCCTTAAATGAAAGCTGAATTTATGGCTCACTTTAAAAAAATTATTATGTTTATTTTTGTCAAAAGAAAGCTCCCTCACTGGTATCAATGTTCAATCTCTGAGGCCCTATGTAAATTTTTTTTGTGGGTTCTGTTATTCCCTTTGGATTTGGACCATAACATACAAATTGCCCCTAACTGGCTGAAAATGAGTTCCAAAGGCCAATTTCAGTAATTTAAGTTCTAGAGTTCCGAGATTGGTATAATTCAGTGTATGACGTGTATCAAGCAACTTCTGCTCCAACCTTTCAGCACTAATAGGGCAGAACCTCAGGGCACAACCTCAGGCTGAAGGGACGATCTTTTAAAACAGAGATGAGGAGGAATTTCTTCAGCCAGAGAGTGGTGAATCTGTGGGAACTCTTTGCCGCAGAAGGCTGTGGATGCCAGGTCATTGAGTGTCTTTAAGACAGAGATAGATAGGTTCTTGATTGATAAGGGGATCAGGGCTTATGAGGAAAAGACAGGAGAATGGGGATGAGAAAAAATATCAGCCATGGTTGAATGGCGGAGCAGACTCGATGGGCCGAGTGGCCTTATTCTGCTCCTATGAGTCATGGTCTTAATAGTTGGAACACTATTACTGTGTTATTCATCCTTTTATCAGTGATTAAAATTCTGTTGCACTGTATTAAGTGTTAGTTACTCTTTGGACTATTTAATTAGTCCAAAACAAATAGGCTAAGGTTCATTAATTGTCCAGTGTTTAAAAGATAAACCTTAAACAAACAACTATGTATCATATTTCTTTGCAACTGTTGATGAACAATAAAATGCTTCCCGCTCCCTATCATGCCACATGGAGTGGGGGAGGAGTAAAGTTCGTGTTTGATCATTTTAATGAAAAAGTAGGTTAATCTTTTTGTCTTTTTTGCTAATTTTAGCAAGGATTGAAATTTGATTCTCTAAATTATTTTAATAACTATATCTTTTGATGAACAAATAATTTCTTGCTATTGGATTGCTTTTTGACCTAGTTGTGGAGCCATGTATAATTCCCATCTAGATCTATTTTATGAGTGATTACATTCATAATCTACAAGTAGTGGAGCCTTTCGGGATTAGTGACCCAATGTGATTAAATTTAAGATTAACTGGCAATATGCATCAATAACAGCCAGGTCAAAAGCATGTGACTTTAATAAAGGCACAGTTCAAAAACATTTGAGAGATTGATTAAAATAAATTAACAGGGATGCATTAATGAAAATAGCTCATAACAGATATTTCATGGAAAAACATTTTTCACTGCTTTTCAAATGTTTGCTGAATTTCTACAGCATATTTTGTACTTCAATCATTTATGAAAAGAACATTTTACAGAGGCATTGTTCATTAAGAAACAAACAGCTATAACATGATTCACTATTTATCAGAGGTTACACTGTTGCAAGCCTGTTGGGATTAGTGTGGGAAATGGCAGGGTGTGTGGGGCAGGTAACTCCAGTCTGATGTTTCTCATGTAAGCACAGGCCTCCAATGGAAAACATTGTTACAGACATTTTAAATGCAAATAATTTGGTCAGTGATAAATCAAACTTTGTCTTCGAAACATTGTAATTTTTCCAACTTCATTATAGCATAAATCTAATTTCAGCTTAATCCAGAATCCAAGATGGCAAAAAATCTTTATGAAAAAGTGGACTCAGAAAATGCTTCAAAATGCAACGCATACAGTAAAGTTGTTAATTGTTCCTTTCTGTCACTGACAATCGGTCATCTACACCAATTCATGCTGCACAGTCCTCACCTTTAATCTCTCCTCCACCCAATTGTTGGCACCTAATTTCACCTGCTGTTACCATAAAATTTGATTTTGAATGAGCTGCATTTCATTTGTGGGAATTCCTGATTTCCTGTTAATCACCACCCATAACATACAGATGTATTCAAACAGTTAATAACAGCAGTAACAAGGCTTATGTATGAGTCAGTGGCCTGCATTTGCTTTGATAACTGTATGTGGCACTGTTTGGCTTGAAGAAACGAGAATGCTTTTGTCAGTATAAATCAAAGGTGGACAACTGACGGATAACCATTTATATCCCCCATCACTTACTGTGTGTAAGGCATCTACTCTAATAAACAATGAAACATTTGTGTATTAACAATCAGGAATTTATGAAGGGGGTGTGTGTAACTTGACCAGTGCTTGCATAATTTATAGCTTAATATTTGCTTGCATCTTTTGGGTAGGAAAAGTAGAAGATTTGTTAAATGGCAATGAATATTTCATATAAAGATAGACAAATAGATATCTGACCACCTTGGCAGTAAAAGAAAAGTAGTAAACAAGTGAGATGAGATAGTAATGCCAAAACATACTTGAAACTCATGTCTGCCAACAGTGGAAGCAAAATTGATTTGATGCCAAATATCTCACACAATGTATGTCTTTCCTGCATGCTGAATAAACAACAATTATCTACACTTATATAGCATTTTGCACATACTTTAATATCCCACGGTGCTTTACTGGTGGGATTTTTAACAAAATTTGACATGAAAATATTAAACCAGATGACCAAAACTGGGTCAAAGAGATAAGTTTCAAAGAGCATCTTAAAGGAGGAAAGAATTAAAGAGGCAGAGAAGCTTATGGGAGGAATTTCAGAACTTAGGGCCTCAACAGTTATTGCGAGTTAAGATACTGGGAGGAAAGTTTGGAATGAGCTTGAGTTGATGGAATATGAGACTACAAGCATCCAATTGACAACAGAAGTGAACTAATCGTTGAATTTGCTGGGAATGTATTGGTGAGTTTAATGATTTCACAGTTTTAAATTTATAATAACCCAGACCTTTATGCCAGGAAATAAATATAGCGGGAGTTGTAAATTGTCACAGATTGCTATATGATTTGTGGCACTTGCCATTAACCTAATGAAAGTGGGAAATTCATGTCAACTATCCCTTGAGTTTCAAGAAATGACTGTATTTTTGTGTTTAATATGAATAAACTTGTTCCAGAGAGGGCAACTAAATAAGGACCCCTTTAGCACTGAGATTTAGGGAAGTAGGAAAAACATGCAATTATATAGCACCTTTCAAGATGTCCCAAACCACTCTACAGCCAATGAAGTACGTTTCTGAAGTGTAGCCACTGTTGTGATGTTGGAAGCCTGGCAGCCAATTTGCGGACAGCAAACTGCCACCGACAGCATTGTGATAATAATGTATTTTTAAAAATGTTGGTCAATGGCCAAATGTTTGCCAGGACACTGCGAACATGCTCTTCTTCAATATGGAATATTTTACATTAACTTGAAAGGGGAGGTGGGACCTTGATTTAACATCTCATCCAAAGGACTACACCTCTGACAGTGCAGCACTCTATGCATTGCACTGGAATATATTCCTGAAATGTCACTCACCCTCTCTAGCCCAGAAAGGAAGCGATTGAAACTGCATAGAGACTCATTCCTGCTGGTGGTAAATTGTTCCTAGAGGTTTATAAATTTTTTAAATTAAATTTTTAAAATTAACATTACCTTTCCTTCCTGTCCCTTTGCTATCTTGTTCTTAAGCTAATCTTTCTTTTCCTCTATTTCTCTTTCTGTATCTAAGCTGTCCCTAATTCACCTAATTTCCTTCTGTCGTTCTTCCATTTAATTTGCAAACCTTACGGAGAAAGATTGTTTGTCTTGTCATTCACTGAGGTACCAGATGCCTTGTTGTCTCACACTTTTGGCAATTTGCAGTGCAAAATAACTTTTAAGCTGAAGGATGAAGGGGAAAAAAATCTGCCAAATAGGGCAGTCTAGCAAATTCTATGGTAAAAGTCTGGGAGCATTTGATTAAAAAATGCAGGTTAACAGATGGAACAGATGTGGTTTGAATAGCTATAAAAACACAAACTCATCAGAGTGGAGTGAAATGTTTAAATTAAATAACTATTACTGTTGCTTCTTGTAAATTCCACCCCAATCTCAGTTGAAAAGTTCAGCACAAGACAAATATTTAAAAGATAACACGGTAAAAGGCCAATGAAAGGACGGCACAGTGGCACAGTGCTTAACACTACTGCCTCACAGCACCAGGGCCTGAGTTCAATTCCAGCCTTGGGTGACTGTGAGGAGTTTGCATGTTCTCCCCGTATCTGTTTCCTCTGGGTGCTTAGTTTCCTCCCACAGCCCAAAGATGTGCTGGTTAAATTGATTGGCCATTCTAAATTGCCCCTTAGTGTCAGGGTTGGTGGGGTAAATGCATGGGGTTACAGGGATAGGGATGGCCTCTTTCTGCACTGTAAAGATTTTATGATTCTGTGAAAGGAAGGGCTGAAATCATTTTGATCAGAGCACGGCTGCAGCTTGTGCCAGGGCCCTCCAAATGCCATGCAATGCCCACCTACTTCTTTTCATTCATTCAATCCCGGATGCCCAGAAATATCCCCAGGTGCTGAGAATAGCCGCGTGAGCGACAGCGCGGTTGGCCAATGGGGAGGCGGGATTCTGCGGCGGGGGCCCCGCCTCTGCCAGGCGGCGCGGACCAATGGGGGCAGCAGGGTGGGGAGGCGGGGTGTGTGATTGGCCGCGGTGCGGGGAGGGGGGGCGGGGCAAAGGGGGGCGCCCTGTTGTTATGGCTGTGAGTCGGCAGCGTCTCCCTGTTCAACATGGCTTCGAGTGGCAGCGGCAACACCGGCTCCACTCTCCTGCTGCCCCTCAGCCAGGCTATCAACCTCTCCGTCGATCAGGTATGTGCCGCCATGTTTAAAAGTTTGAATTTGTGCAGCTAACTGACATCTTCGCCCTCGGCCCCAGCTTGTCCCCCCCGGGGAGGGGGGAGGGGGACGACCCGGCCCGGCTGCTGGAATATTTACATCCCCCCCACCCCCCTTTGGCAGGGCTGTGAAACACCCAGTCTCAAATATCTCACAGCATTGGTGTCTCCTACAGGATTAAATGCCCCAAATAAAGACTAGCTGATGCCTTAGACAACCCCCCCCCCTCCTCTCTGTGAGGGTGGAAGATTTTGTTTTTAATTTATTGACCAGTTCAAGGCCGCCACACAACAATTATTGACGGTTTTTGTTTTAAAACAAACAAATCCCTGTTTTCTAAACGTTTTTGTCAAACTCGTGTTCCTCCCCCCTCCGATTGTTTAGCTTCAATGTTCCTCAGAGTCGTTCAAGCTGTCTGCAACGACATGGAAATCGCCTCGCAAGTTATTAAGTATTTGCTCCCGTCCTTGTTCTTTCTGTACTAGTCCCACCGCTTTGTTTTGTGTAATCTTCTTCTGTTTCTTTGCAATGAGAGTTATCTCTCTCTCTTTCTCCACGCACACCCCCCACCCCCCGTCAGAATAATCTGCCCGATGTAAAATAGTTCACAGGATAACTTTTTATACTTCCTGGCTACTAAACTCGTTGGTAAAAAAGCTTCAGGAAAGGTGACGTTCGTAAAGTGTTCGGGTTTATTAGCCAATCTATTAGGTTGGATGAGTGTTCATATCAAAAGGTTGTAAAATAATGGTGCATGTTCAACTAAACGACTGTTTGCTAGTCCATTGTGAAATACTAGACGTTTTTTCCCCCAGCTTCCATGAAACTTTGTGTGTGTGTGAGAGATCTCCTACAACTATGCATATTAACCAACATTGGATTAATAGAAGATAATGTACTTTTAACATTTTATTTGCGCATGTCCACATGTCCAAGACAGCTTGGATGGTAATGATATGAAGCTGCTGGAAGGTTGTGTGACTAACTTTTTAATCCCTCCTCTCCACTCAGAATTGGTATCAAGCATTCCAAGTGTAGGTGTGGCTTAGTTTTTCCCCACCACTAGATTGGCCTTGTGCCTAAAGAGCCAGTAGTGTTTTGTAATATTTACTGTTGCACCTTTCGGTATACATATTGGGTGTTAATATATTTTGCAAAGTGACAAACTGTGATTTAAATTAGGAAGAATGTCTCTTACAAGTTTAACTATTCTTGACATGTCTCTTTCCTCCATTGCTGACCTCTGTCCCCATCCCACAGTGTTTTAATTTTGCTATTTTGGGGGGTAAGATTCAATAATAGAAACAACTTCTATCACACTTGTAACTGTGTGTGATATTCTGATTGAAATGGAATCAAATGTGACACATGTAAAATGGAAACAATTGTAACCCAAGTAGCACACCTTTTTTAAACTCAGTAGAACTTTTATTTTAAAATTAGCTTTCACGTTGGCAGTAATATGTTTTTGATCAAATGGCCATCCAATATAGCAAATTTTCACCAGGGGTGGGGCTAAGTAAACTTCTATTCATTACCAGCACATTGTAGTGAAGGGGTATGAGCATTACTCACAAGATCACATCTGTTGTCTCCTTTATATTGCCTTTGAGAAGGTTGTGGTGACTGACCTGGAACTGCAGCAGTTCCAGGTCGTAGAATCATAGTGAAGGTTTACCTTTAGTGGTATCAGGCAGAGTGTTCCAGGTTTATGAACCAGTGACAGCAAAGGAATGGTGAAGTATTTCCAAATTGGATTGGTGTGTGACTGGAGGTGATGGTGTTCCCATGAGCCTGCTGCACTCATCTTTCTAGGTGGTAGAGGTGGTGTGTTTGAAACGTGCTGCAAAACATTGGCCACAGTGTGCTGATGGGAAAGGGAGCGAGTGTTTAGCAACAACAGTTTGTAGTTATATAGTGCCTTTAACATAATAGAACATCCCAAGGCATGTTGCAGGAGCATTATAAAGCAAAACTGGTCATGTACAGTAAAATTGGATAGATGCAAAGGTGTACCTTTTTTGAGAGATATTGCAAAGGAGGAAAGAAAGATCAAGAGGTGGAGCGATTGCGGGGGCGGGGAGAGGAGAGAGAGTGGGAATTCCAGAGCTTAGCATTCAGGCTCCTGAAGGTATGGTTCCCAGAAGTGAAAATCGGGGATACTCAGAGGCCAGAATTAGATGTTATCTCAGGGTTGTGGGTCTAGAGATAAGGAGGTGGAAATATGTTTTTATATGTAAGTATGTTTATATGTCCATCTGAACAAGCAGACAATGCTTATGTTCAATGGTGTGGAGATGCTGGCGTTGGACTGGGGTAAACACAGTAAGAAGTTTCACAACACCAGGTTAAAGTCCAACAGGTTTATTTGGTAGCAAAAGCCACGAGCTTTTGGAGCGCTGCCCCTTCATCAGGTAAGTGGGAGTTCTGTATATGCCCTGTTTGTGAACAGAACTTCCACTTGCCTGATGAAGGAGCAGCGCTCCGAAAGCGCGTGGCTTTTGCTACCAAATAAACCTGTTGGACTTTAACCTGGTGTTGTGAAACTTTTTGCTGTGTTCAATGGGTCAGCTGAAAGACAAAATAGGCAATGAAACATTAAAAAGTGTGAAGATTGATGCAGAAGGGAAGGAAATTTCTATTTGCAATCTAGAGTGGAGAAATTGACTTAAATTTATCCAACTGAGGAAGAATTAATCAAAATATTATGTGGCATCCTCAGAAATTGAGGTGGAAGGAGAAAGGAAAAATAGCACATGATAGTTATCTGTGGCAGATGAGCTAACTCGAGTGACTTGGGTTACACTCTGAAGAATGAAATATTGGTTTACTCTCTGATTCTACCTGCGCTGTTCTTTCTAACTTGGTTTATAATTAATTTTTTTGGAGGTAATAAGATGTAATTTTTACTCCTAAAGTGAAATAGGCTGTATGGGTATTGCAAGATGATTATTGACATAACTGAATTTATGCTCACTTCTAATTCAATTTTTGTTTCCAGCTTGTGGAACTCTACTCCCATATGCATGTATTAGATTTTTAAACATTTTTGTGGTCTGTTTTAGGAGATGGTAGCTATTTATTGGCCCATTTGTATGTAGTGTGCATGACTATCAAGGTATTGAAGCTGAATACAGAAACTAAAGTACTGTGGAATAATAGGAAATGGTCAGGTACGTTTGTGGAGATTGAAACATTCAGGGTAATGACCTAATATGAACAGGAAGAAGTTGGAGACTTAACTGATTTGAAATAAATATAGAAGTAAGGAAAGGGTGGGAACAAAAAGTGAGGTCTCTGATCGGGTGGAAGGCAATGACAAAAAGATTGGTGCAAGACAAAAGGAGATGGTGACGAGCCAAGTAAAGAAACAAAAGATGGGTCGACAGGAGGTGTAAGTGGGAACGCAGTAACCTCTAATTTTGGTTTGAGCTTTCAAATCACACAATGAACCACAAATTTTTATTCAACGTATGATTGCACTTTCCACTTTGTAAGCCAGTCACTGAACAGAAAAATACTGTGTTTTCCCCTCTTTACAGGGTGGCAGTAGTTTGTGATGGGGTATTGTTTTATGGGTGGCAGAAACCTTTAGTTTTTATAAGACCATAAGAAAAAGGGGCAGCAGTAGACACTAGCCCCTTGATCCTGCTCCATCATTTAACTCAATCATGGTTGATCCAATTTCCTGCCTGCTCCCATATCCCTTGACTTCGATCTCAACCTTGAATGTACTCTGAACATCTGCAACCCTCTAGGTTGGAGAATTCCAACCCTCAAATGAAATAATTTCTCATAGTTGTAAATGATTAACCTCTCATCTCACACTGGAACCCTTGTTTTATAAATGTTCCAGGGTAAGAGCCTACTTCAAATCCCTTCAGCTATGTTTCAATGTGATCATGTTCTTGTTCTAAACTCTGCTGTAGAGGCCCAATTTAGTCAGCCTCCGGGGAGGTGGTGGTGTTTTGGTACTGCCATTGGATTAATAAGAGTTTTAACAACACCAGGTTAAAGTCCAACAGGTTTATTTGGTAGCAAATACCATTAGCTTTCGGAGCGCTGCTCCTTCGTCAGATGGAGTGGAAATGTGCTCTCAAACAGGGCACAGAGACACAAAATCAAGTTACAGCTTGATACTGCTCTGCGACCCAGGTTCAAATCCCACTACAGCAGGTGGTGAACTTTATTCAACAATAAATCTGAAATTAAAAGTCTAATGATGACCATGAAACCATTGTCATAAAACCAACCCATTCACTAATGCCTTTTTAGGGAAGGAAATTTGCCATCCTTTCATAGTCTTACTGTACCTATATTGGAGCACTCGTGTGGTAATAACCTGTTCACTGATGTTCAGTTTGGGTTCTATCAAAGCCACTTGGCTCCTGACCTCATTACAGCCTTGACTCAAATATAGACAAAGGAGCTGAACTCCAGAGGTGACAGTAATTGTCTTGACATCAAGGCAGCATTTGACTGGGTGTGCAATCAAGGAACCCTAGCAAAGCTGGAGTCTATGGTAATCTCCACTGGTTGAGGTCAACACCAAGGAAGATGGTTGTTGGAGGCCAATCATCTCAGTTCCAGAACATTGCAAGAGTTCCTTGGGGTAGTGTCCTAAGCTCGACCATCTTTGGCTACTTCATCAATGACCTTCCAATATTAGGTCAGAAGTGGTGATGCGCAATCATCAGTGAACTGATGTTCACCATTGGTGTGGCAGTGTAGGTATCGGACTGTCCATATGCAGCAAGACCTAGACAATATCCATGCGTAGGCTGACAAGTGGCAAATAGAACTCCCTCCCTAACAGTACTTTGTGCCTCCTCCATGTGGACTGCAGTGGTTCACGAAGACAGCTCATCATCTTCTCAAAGGCAGTTGGGGATGAGCAATACTGGCCTAGCCTCCAGGGAAAATATATCTTTCCTTTAAATATGGAGACCAAAGCTACACAGTGCTCCAGGTGTGATCTCTCAAGCTCAATACAGTTGTAGAAAAGCTTCCTTGTTCTTGAATGCCAGTCCTTTTGCAATAAAGACCAAATTACTAGATGTCTTGCTAATTGCTTGCTATACCTGTTTGCTAACTGTGTTCCTTGTACAAGTACACTCCAGTCTGTCTGAGCATTTGCATTTTTGTAAAAAAAAATCTTTTTCCATTCTTGCTGCCAAGTGAACAACCTCACACCTCCCCAGCTCATGCTCCATTTACCACCTTTTTGCCCATTCATTTAATCTTTTTTGCGGCTTCTTTGTCCCCTCACAGCTTACATTTCCACTTAACTTTGTTATTCTTGACTTCTAACTCAAGGCCTTATTGACTCTTTGTGGTACCTTGTTACACTCTGTCAACTTGAATTCTCCTTTATCCTGATTCTCTGCTTCCTGCCTGTTAACCAATCTACCTCTTTTAGAACCCAACTATGTAGCCCATTAGCTCCTAGGGATTTGTTTGCTTTTAGTCCCACAAGGCGCTCATTTTTCTCTGCTGATATTAAGTACCTCCTTAATCTTGATTGCCTTTGTTTCTGGTAAGGAATTTCTGTCTTTGACTGTGAGGACAGACACAATATTTGTATTTCCTTATTCCCCATGCCATCTGTTTGCCCCAAGGCATTGTCTTATTTTAGCTACCCTGCTTATTTATTTGTGAAAGCCCTTGCAATTTTTTTTTACATTCCAGGTTAGGTTGTTTTCATTTTTCTTTTTGAAACCAACATTTTGGTTGCCATTTAGTTTTTACATAAAATTAGCTGTCCACAGGATATGTTGCTAGAATACAAGTGTTTGCTAAAGAAAGCTTTTCTATGACGATAATTGAAAAGCAATGCTCACTTGCAGGCCAGAAAGTTCTTTGGGGACACCCTGAATGTGTCTCTGAAGGGTTTCAATGTCGCCTTGAGACAAGGGGGAACCTTGTACAGGATTGCTCTAGATGGTGTGGTCCCATCAGCAAAAGTGCCATTTCTATGAATAGCATGAACCAACTCAATTAGCGAGCTTTGCATGTCCAGAATTTCAAGAGCCTCTTCTGTAACAACAATGCATGTTTTCAAATTGGATTGGTTAGTCATCTTCAAATGCCTGTAACTTAATGATTTCTAATTAGTCATGGTCGTCTTTGACAGTGAAGGATGAACTCAAAATTGACTACTTTTAGACTAATTCATTGGTATGAAACACATTAGATTTCCTCCCTAAAGAAGTGAACAGAAAAGGAAATACTTGGTAAAACCTGAATAAATGCAGGAAAAAAAAATCTTAATTTCTATGTTTCACTGTTTTATCCTTGGGCAGCACAGTGGTTAGCACCACTGCCTTGCAGTGCCAGGGACCTGGGTTTGATTCCTGGCTTGGGTCACTATCTGTGTGGTGTTTACATGTTCACCCTGTGTCTGTGGGGGTTTCCTCCAGGTGCTCCGGTTTTCTCCCACAGTCCAAAGATGTGCGAGTTAGGTTGACTGGCCATGTTAAATTGACCCTAGTATTGGGGGCTTAGCAGCATATATGAAGGTTATGGGAATAGGGCCTGGATGGGATTGTTGGTACAGGCTTGATGGGGCGAATGGCGTACTTCTGTACTGTAGGGGTTCTGAGAGTAACAGTGGCAATCAATTCACTTGGGTTGCGAAGTAGGGTTCTTGTAGTTTATGCATTCTCTTTGGTTAATGTAACATTGTTTCATCTAGGAATCTCTCCAAACTCCGGCACCATAATTGTCAAGAGCCTATGTTTTATTCTTTTATTTCATGTCAATCATGTTGATGGCAAAGCACCAACAGTTGTTGCGGGCGGGGGGGATTCTCAGTTTGACCTTTCAGGTGCTAATCTGGAATGTCAGTTGCATTTTGTGTCGGCTGCATTTGTTGGATGATAGATATTGTGCAAAACCTAGTTAAGTTGTGCTTAAAACACCATAGTCAATGCATACTAGATGTACTGTAATTTAAAAATAACATTTATTTGATGTAATTTGTCTCCATATATGGCATTCACCATCATCCACTCTTGTTCCCAATATGTAAGGAGAGAAAGGAAAATAATAGATTTTGGATTTATACATCCATTGTTTTGTGGTTTTCACAGGGCGATCCCTATCCATGGTCTGCAGCAAATACATTTTAATTTTGAATTACTTGTTTCATCCTGTCGTTTTTTTTATAAAAGACCTTATTTCTACAATACTGTTAATTTTCCTTGAGCCTTTCTAATTTCTTAATGTAGTCGCATTTACTGGGGTACTTTTGATTTTGGTTACAATTTGTGCCCTTGAGGAGTAGCTAGTTTTTGTAGATATGGTTGCATAGTAAATGTTTAATTAGGTATTCACTTGGGTGGCTATAATGAGTGAGAATGTACCTAGTCTTATTTGGTGTTCACTCGTGCACTATCCTGAGTTTTTTGAATTAATACCATTTGATTTGAGGGTTAAAGTGTAGCCACGTGCGCACACACTTCCTGCATCTATTCCTTTCAAAACTACTACTTTTTGCTACCTTCTGGTGATATAAGAATTATAGCACTCCTGCTGGAGTCATGCCTGAAACTACCCAGCTCATTATAATCCAGAAAGCAACTCCACCTTCTGGCTTTGTCTCGAGTCTCCCAATGAGGTGAAGCTCACTACTGGTTCGAGTCATACCTAGCACAAAGGAAGATTGATGTGGTTGTTGGAGGCCATCCAGGACATGGCTGCATAACTTTCTCAGGGTAGTGACCTTGGCCCAACCAACTTTAGCTGTTTTATCAATGACCTCCCTTCCATAAGGTCAGAAGCAGATATGTTCACTGATTGAACAGTGTTCAGTCCCATTTGCAACTTCTCATACTGAACCAGGTGGTTACCATTGAGCAGAAACTTAACTGGACCAAATTACAGAAGTTTTCTTTTGTTTTATTTCTGTGAAAATCAAACCTTTTAAAAGGTCCTTCACATTGTGAGAACAAGATGTTGAGAGTGCAGCATAGAATGAACATATCGTAACGCATCAGATATCCAGCAGTTGTACTGCAAGTAGCTGGGTGCATTTTCAGTGATGGATCTAGTTTGAACTTGGAAAGGTGATAAAACTGCCAAGTTTTTACTAGGTTTGTTTTCCTCCATCATTCTTGGAGTCTTTGAAACTAAAATAATTTTATTTCTAGATTGGTAGGTTAGATATTTTCAATATTAAAATTAAATAATTTTTGCAAGTTACAATTGACATTCTCTGCCTCGGTTTAGTTGCCACCGAAACCCTCATCTGGACCTTTTGACCTCTAGACTTGTCTATTCGAGAGCACTTCTAATAGGTCTCCCATGTTCTACCCTCAATTTGTGCTCCTTTAAAACTCTGCTACCTATTAACTAATCTCTCAAGTCTTGCTCACCCATTGCCTCTGTGTTCACTGACATATATTTAGTTTCTGGTTAAGCAACACCTCGAATTTAAAATGAACCTTGTTTTCAGACTCCTATGTCCTTGCTACACAAACATGATCTGCATGTCATCCTTTTTTAATTACCATACCATGAAGGCTGTGCCTTCAGCTGCCAAGGTCCTAAATTTGGGAATTTTCTTCTTGAAACACTTTATTTGTCTTTTGAAGACATGACTTGGTTACAAGTAGTTTTTTCATCAGCCCTAATATCACCATGTGGTTTGGTGTCAAACCTCATTTTGCAATGCCTAGGAGCACTTTATTATGTTAAAGATGCTGTATAAATACAAGTTGTTGTCATAATATAGCAACCTATGTGAGTGGAGCACAGTTGAATGAGGTAATGTAAATATTGAAATGTGTGAATATTATAACACTTTACAAGTGCAGGAAGCTATCTCATTGAGAAAACAAATTTTTAAACTCAATTTTATTTAAATATAACAAATATATCAATACAATTGATTCTCCTCTGGATTACAGGCAGAGTTTGCTCTACTAATGCTGAGCAAGCACGTGTCAGGAGGACCAAACTGGATGTAGGCAGGGCTGTGATTTTATACCTCCCAAGTTATTCATGATGAGGCCATCTGGCAAAGCAGATGTCTGACTAGTTGTTGAGCTGCTTTGTTGACATAGTTGAGAGATGGAATCTCATTATGAAGGCTTCGTTGAGCCACAAGGTTTACTAATGAATTCAGCCCTGTGGGGAATGTGCCTATTTGAGGTTCCGATCAGAGGGGAAAATTTGGCCCTACAGCTCTCGCTGTCTTACACGCGGCCTTTTAGAATAGCTAAAAGCAACATTTTTAACACTTTTTTAAAAAGGTGAGACTAAAATGTACACGTTGTCACATCTTCCATTCCAAAGAAAGCGCACAGATTTCTTAATTTCTCAATTCCTGACTAGGTAAAGGCAGCACCACATTCACCGTTGTGTGGCTTACAATACAATTGGTCTCTTTGCACAAACAACTTGACCGAACTACCAGAAGTAGAAACAGTAAATGATTTTTTTCCACCCTATTTGTAGTAAGCTGTTGGTGGATAATGGTATAATAAAGGTCAATAGTGTATCAGGGATCAGCAAAACAACAGCCTGAAAAAATGTTTAATTTGGTCTTCCTTTCTGAACAAATCTGAGGAAAGTGAAAGCTTCATTGGGAGGTTTTGCAATGTTTAACAATCTTATTTCATAAGTACGTGTTTGAACTCCACCTGTTTTTGTGTATTATAAATGCTTGTTTAACTTCACAAATAAAAACTTTAATTGAATTGGGAGGTGAGCTATAATTTGTGTTTGAGTAAACTAGTTTTGCGTATCTGCTGTGTTCCCAAGTTACAGTTTAACCGAAAATTAATTTGTGAGATCGTTTTTTTAAAAAGGTGTTCAATAGGGAATAGCACTTAGCATGCCAAGTAGTTGAACCTTGCACTGCAAGAAGTCTTTCCTCCCTCCCTTTTAGTTGACCTCTACGTGGCTGAGAAGTCACAATGTACTGCTTGCTACATGACAGATGTCCGCTCCCCTGAATTTGCAACCTCCTTGTGCTTAAAATTAGACTTTATTTTAAAAATTCTTTTTTGGTGCTAAAATAGTAAATTTACATGATATGAACTTCAAATTAACCTGGCTTCTTGTTTGAGTTGCAATTGCTCAATAGCATGGTTCTTGGGCTAATTAAATGTTAATTGTTGATGCAACATGTTTATAGATTGGTACATATATTTCAGGTCAAAAGAAACTTGTGCAATATGGTAACCTTTGTTGCTAGCTCTTATATAGAGGACATTTATATTTTTAACAACTTGGTATGTATGATTCTAAACTATGCACGGTGTTGCTTCACATTGAGCAGTAATTTGTTCTATTTAAGTATTGGAAAGACTGAAGCCATTTTTTTTTGTTCCCTGGTACTGACACCATCCCCCTCCCTGGGATTAAGCCAGTCAGTTTGCAATTTTAGTATCGTAGTTGATTTTTGTGATGAGTTTTATTTTCATGCTGTCACTAAGACTGCCTGATTCCAGCTCAATGACTTTGCCCCTATCTCAGCTCCTCTGCGATTGAAACTCTAATCCATTCTTTAATCGCCTCCTAGATTCAATGGTTCCAATGCAGTCTGGGCTGGTCCCATACATTTTTTTTTCCTTTTGTAACCTTGAGCATCCAAATTTCTGTGGCCTATACAGAAAGTCCACTTTCCTCTGTTTTCCCCAATCAACACCTTGTTTTCAAATCTTTCCATGGCCTTGCCTGTGTCGGGGAGGCGATGGCCAAGTGGCATTGTCGCTCGACTATTAATCCAGAAACCCAGATATTGTTCTGGGGTCTCTGGCTTGAATCCTGCCACGGCAGCTGGTGGAATTTGAATTCAATAAAATCTGGAATTAAAAGTCTGCTGATGACCATGAAACTGTTGTTGTTTGTCAGAAAAACGCATCTGGTTCACTAATGTCCTTTTAGGGAAGAAAATCTGCTGTCCTTACCTGGTCTGCCCTATATGTGAGCCACAGCAATGTGGTTGACTCTCATCTGCCCTCTGAAATGGCCTAGCAAACCACTTGCTTGTATTAATCGCTACAAAATCTCAACAAAGAAATGAAACTGGACGTATCACCCAGCATTGACCTAGGCACTGGAAAAGACAACGGCAAACCAAATGGCCCTGTCAACCCTGCAAAGTTCTCCTTATTAACATCTGGGGGCTAGTGCCAAAATTGGGAGAGCTATCTCACAGACTAGTCAAGCAACAGCCCAACACAGTCATTCTCACGGAATCGTACCTTACAGATAACACCCCAGACACCATCATTACCATCCCTGGATATGTCCTGTCCCACCGGCAGGATAGACCCAGCAGAGGTGGTAGCACAGTGGTATACAGTCGCGAGGGAGTTGTCCTGGGAGTCCTTAACATTGACTCTGGACCCCATGAAGTCTCATGGCTTCAGGTTAAATATGGGCAAGGAAGCCTCTTGCTGGTTACCATGTACCGTCCTCCTTCAGCTGATGAATCAGTATTCCTCCATGTTGAATAACACTTGGAGGAAGCACTGAGTGGCAAGGGTGCAACAATGTGCTCTGGGTGGGAGATTTCAATGTCCACCACCAAGAGTGCTTTAGTATCTGAGTCGTCACGAATGGTGCTGAACCTTGTGCAATCATTGGCGAACATCTCCACTTCTGACCTTATGATGGGGAATCCACCACTGATCGAGCTGGTCGGCTCCTAAAGGACATAACTGCTAGGCTGGGTTTGCAGCAGATGGTGAAGGAACCAACAAGAGGAAATAACATCATCCTTGATAACCTCATCCTTACCAACCTGCCAGCTGCAGGTGCATCTGTCCATGACAGTATTGGTAAGTGTCCACCGCACAGTCCTTGTGGAGACAAAGTCTTGCTTTCACATTGAGAATAACCTCCTCCATTGTGTTGTATGGCACTATCACCGTGCTAAAGGGGACAGCCTTTGAACCGACCAGCAGCTTGAGACTGGGCATCCATGGGGTGCTGTGACCCACCAACAGCAGCAGAATTGTACTCCAGCACAACTTGCAACCTCATGAGCTGGCATATCCCCCATTCAACCATTACCAGCAAGCCAGGGGATCAACCCTGGTTCAATGGAGAGTGCAGGAGGGCATGCCAGGAGCAGCATCAGGCATACCTAAAAATGAGGTGTCAACCTGGTGAAGCTACCAAACAGGACTACTTGCATGCTGAACAGCAAGTGATAGACAGAGCTAAGCGATCCCACAAACAATGGATCGGATACAAGCTCTGCAGTCCTTCCACATCCAGTCGAGTATGGTGGTGGGCAATTAAACCACTCGCTGGAGGGTGAGGCTTCACAAATATTCCCATCCTCCGTGATGGAGGAGCCCAGCACATCAGTGCAAAAGATAAGGCTGAAGTATTCACAGCAATCTTCAGTCAAAAGTGCTGAGTGGATGATCCATCTTGGCCTCCTCCAGTGGTCCCCAGCATCTCAGATGCCAGTGTCCAGTCAATTCGATTCACTCCATGATATCAAGAAATGGTTGGAGGTACTAGATACTGCAAAGGCAATGGGCCCTGATAACACTCCAGCAATAGTATTGAAGACTTGTGCTCCAGAACTTGCTGCTCCCCTAGGCAAGCTCTTCCACGACAGTTACAAGACTGGCATCTACTCAACAATGTGGAAAATTGCCCAGCTATGTCCTTTACATACCAAGCAGGACAAATCCAACCTGGCCAATTACTGTCCAATCAGTCTACTCTCAATCATCTGTAAAGTGATGGAAGAGGTCATCAACAGTGCTATCAAGCAACACCTGCTCAGTGACCCCCAGTTTGGGGGGTTTTGCCAGAATCACTTGGCTCCTGACTTCTTTACAGCCTTGATTCAATCATGGACAAAGGAGATGAGGTGAGAGTGACAGCCCTTGACATCAAGGCCACATTCGACTGAGTGTGGCATTAAGGAGCCCTAGCGAAACTGGAATCAATGGATATCGGGGCAAACTCTCCACTGGCTGGAGTCATACCTGGTACATAGGAAAGTGGTTGTGGAGGATCAGTCATCTCAAGTCCATGACATCTCTGCAGGAGTCCCTCAGGGTAGTGTCCTAGGTCCAACAATCTTCAGTTGCTTCATCAGTGACCTTCCTCATCATAAGGTCAGAAGTGGAGATGTTCGCCAATGATTGCACAAGGTTCAGCACCATTCGTGACGACTCGGATACTAAAGCAGTCCATGTTCAAATGTGACAATATCCAGGCTTGGGCTGACGTGGCAAACAACATTTGCACCACACATATGCCAGGCAATGACCATCACCAATAAGAGACATTTTAACCACTGCCCCTTAACATTCAATGGTGTAACCATCACTGGATCCCCCACCATCAACAACCTTGGTTACCATTGATCAAAAACTGAACTGGACTCACCACAAACACAATGGCTACAAGAGAAGGTCAGAGTCTAGGAATACTGTGGTGAGTAACTCGCCTCCTGACTCCCCAGAGCCTATCCACTACCTACAAGGCACAAGTCAGGAGTGTGATGGAATATTCCCCACCTGCCTAGATGGGTGCAGCTCCAACAACACTCAAGAAGCTTGACACCATCCAGGACGAAGCAGTCCGCTTGGCATCACATCTACAAACAACCACTCCCTCCACCACTGATGTTTCAGTAACAGCAGTGGTACTATCTACAAGATGCACTGCAGCAATTCGCCAAAGATCCTTAAGCAGTACCTTCCAAACCCATCTCGAAGGACAAGGGCAGCAGATAAATGGGAACACCACCACCTACAAGTTCCCCTCCAAGCCACTCACCTGACTTGGAAATGTATCTGCGTTCCTTCGCAGTTGCTGTCAAAATCCTGGAATTCCCTCCCTAACGGCATTATGGTTCAACCCACAGAACATGGACTGCAGCGATTCAAGAAGGCAGCTCACCACCAACTTCTCAAGGGCAACTCGGGATGGGCAATAAATGCTGGCCAGCCAGTGATGCCCATGTCCCACAAATGGATTTTTAAAAAAACTAATCTCTTCCAGACCCATAACCCTCATATCTGGTGCCTCGTACATTCCAGATTATAATTCTACATCATTGGTGCCTCGGCCACAAACTCTGGAATTCCCTCTCTCTGCCTCCCTACCTTCCTGTTCCTGAGACATTCCTTGAATCCTAATTGTTTAACCAAGATTTTCTGGTCATCTAACCTAATATCTCCCATATATAATATTTTCTTAATGCACCTGTGAAGCATCTTGGGGTACTTCATTATGTTAAAGGCGTTATGTAAGTTGTCTCCTTTTTAACTCCCTCAGTTCTTCCCTTTGCATTATTTCTGGCCCTCCTGACAATTGTACTTGTTTATATTTGAACTAATGACCCATCCAGCTTATTAAGGAGTTGAGTTAAGATCAGACTTAAGCAGCTGAGATGGGGAGGACACTGCTAATTTTCGTGGAATTCTATATAATTGAAGTTTTATTGTGAAACAGAAGGAATAAAAAGTTGAGAGCAGCATTAGCAAGAAGGTAATTGGGAACAGTGAGACTATATTCTCTGAATTAATACATGCAACATGGGCGATAAAATGGTTGCACTGTTATGGTCTCGGGTCTTTCTTTAGTTTGTATTAACCACCAGTAATGATTTGTTGATTAGGTTCCTGGAACCTTTCTCTGGATCAATGCCCCACCCTTCCTGTGGTTGCCAAGCAGTTTACTATCTCAGGGATCCACCCCTGGCTTTATGGGCTTTCTGCCATTGTGCATGACTTCATCGTTAAAGAGAATGATTAGGAAAAAGATGTACAGAAAGGGGAAACTGGAAAGAGATGGTGAAATGCAGAGAACACCATTTAAAGAAGGAAAACCATATGGGAAGAACAAGAGCACAGGCAACAAAAATTGATTAGAGACAGTCATAGGAAGAAATGCATGCAACTGTGTGAGTGATGTCATAAGCTATTTGAAAGTGACTGCAGACTTTTTTTTATGAAGGGGAAGGAAGAAACATAATCTTGTTGCTTGTCTAACAATTACAGCTGCCTATGCTATATTCCAATTGGACATATAAATCTCCACCTTGAGATAAATTGGAATGCTAACACATAAAGATTTTTAATAAGCATACTTTTTGAAAATCCTGCTTCAGCTCACGTTTGTTTTTCTATTTGTAGCTGGATTTAAAGCATCTTTCACTTTATGTATTTTCCTGATCATAATGCATCTATCTGCCTTCCTGAAGCCTACCCAAATGAGATCACGCCAAATGTTCTTCTCAGTTGTCAGAATATGTTGCCCTAAGTTAATTTGAGTTTGTTTGTTTATTTGGTATGAAAAGAGATACCACAGTAAACTAGGTAATGCATCTGAATAAACTTGCTGACATAAAATACTATTACTCCTGTGTGTATTTAAAACTAGCTGGAGCAGGTATCGTTGTTTGCAAAGAGGAAATGTTGAATTTGTAGCTGTCTATAGGATGTACAGAAATTTAGTTTGCATTGCATTTATCCAAACATTTTCCATTTCAAGAATCAAAATAAGCACTCATTAGGAATGATGCTTATGGGAAACATGTTTGTGGTGAATTGTTTGCTTATTGTAAAATAACTTTTGCTTTGCTGATTAGTTTGCCCTGTGATTTACTTCACTAAATGAACTCCTTGTCTTTTTTTTGAAGAAAATAACAAGTATAATGTTGTGGATATGCACATCTAAAGACCCATTTCAGAAATGAACAAACTGCAGGTGCAAGAGCATTGCTTATAAAAAGGTGTGTGCATGTGTGGCCCATGGTCATTCTCTAAAAGGATGTTTACTAGTTGATGAAATGTTGTCAATTTGCTGCATTTCAGATAATAGTTCTAACTTTTAAAACCGAATGCCAAGCCAGGCATTTCTTCTTGAGATGTGAAGCACTGGTCCAAAATGATTTTCAATCTACCTATGTTTATTGGGAGTTTATTTGATGTGGACATGCCCTGCATGTTCTTTAATGCTCTAGTAAAAGTGAAATACTCCAGATTTCAAATTGGAGCATTGAAAAATGCTACATTGAAGGTAACATCTCTCGCCACTACAAGTTGGAATTTGAATTGACCAGAATTTTTACCTCCTCATATCTCTTGTTTCAATGTTTTGTTTTGGAATTGTGTGGTGGATATTAGTATGTATTTGTAATTTGAATATCCAAATAGTTGTTAGTGCAGAACTTGAGGGAGTATTGCTGAAAATTGTCTTGCATTCACCAGGACAATTGACCGATTGTCAGGAGATGCAACTATTATACTGTTAAGAGAAAGGAGTACTGGACTCTGGTAAAGGTGTTGCCATGGAGGATGCTGCAGTTAATGGTAACTGACCATTAGCTGCCGAGTATTGTTTAAAAACTTAAGCCAGGCATCTTTACTTTGGTCAAGGCATTGTCCTGAGGAATGAACCAACGAATGGCTATCTCTTTTTTTTCGCTGAAATGGGTGCAATGTGTGTTGTACATGTACTTTCAGTCTGCAAAAGCCCCAATACATGGAGCTGGGACCAAAGATAAATCCTTGAACACCATAGATAACTACACAGAAGTGATTGCAGGTAATTATCTGGCTACAACTGGATAGAAAAGAATGGAACTAGGTGAGTGCGGTGTCACCCAGCTGGTGGAATGCCATCAGAGCTGGTTAACCTGGTCAAACATCTAAAGGCTGCCAACCAGGTCACAGGATGAGGAGTAATAGTTTACCAATGTCAGTTATATGGAATATAATTTGTGATTTTGATAACTGTGTTTTGATACTGCCAGGGAAAGAAAACTGGTTGGATTCGAATACTGAACAGTGAAAGGGAGCTAGGCACATGGAGAGCAGTGATCTCTGATTTCTGTGTGCAATCTGGTTCATGCTATATATGCAGCTGCCTTCGCATCCTTACAGTACTGAGGGAGGCCATTCAGCCCATCGAGTTTGTACCAACCACAATCCTACCCAGGCCCTATTCCCATAACCCTCATTTACCCTGCTAATCCCCCTGACACTAGGGGCCAATTAACCTAACCCGCACATCTTTGGATTGTAGGAGGCACCTGGAGGAAACCCACGCAGACAAGGGAAGAAAGTGGAAACTCCACACAGTGACCTGAGGCCAGAATTGAACCCATGTCCCTGGTGCTGTGAGGCAGCAGTGCTAGCCACTATGCCACCATGCTGCCCCTTAAAGGACAGGTGCTTGTGTGGGACCACTTTGTCTCCTGCCTGGCACCATTCCTGATTTTTCTGCAAGCCTGTGTAGCTGAGGAGGATCAGTGTTTGAGAGATGACAGAAGAGATTCAAGATGGGACATTTTGTAAGGTTGGAAAGGTTTTTTTGTGGTGGTGATGGCAGATTTGAAGAGAAGCACTTTTAATCAGCTAACGTGGTTGAGGAAAGAAAGTTGGATGGTAAGCAATTTAGTTGGGAACAGGAGATCGATTTTGGGGCGAAGATGAGAGCAAAACTAAGGATATGGAAGGGAGGAACCTTGAAGGAATTTGACCTGGTGAGCTCAGTGAAGGAGCAAAGTAGCAGGAAACAGCTGAATGGTCTCCATCTTTGACGACAAAAATTCATGAACTTTAAAAATCTGCTGTGTAACAAGCAACTATTCAACTAAAGCAATGATCTCATAACTGAGCCTGAATGGAAGGCATTGTCCATTTCCTTTTTTCTATTGCTGTTGAAAATATCAATGAAAGTCTGTTCTCCACTATAATACTTAAGTTTTCTTAATAGATGAGAGAACCTCATTCGTTTTCAGGACAATGAACGCAGTCGGTGTTTTGTCTATCTTAAATTCAAACATCAGTATTAACAACACCAATTAGGAAATCGGAAATCCAGCAACCCCAGTTGTGAAATTTATTTTGAGCAAGCCCATGCAACTTTCTGACTTGCCACTTGTGACTCCGCGACAAATGAAATGGTGAATGTGATGGCCTTTATAGCTATTCTAATGGTCCTCCTTTTACTGAAGACAAAAAAACAGCTTTTGGTTGTCAGTAGCAAGATTGGGGGAAGAGAGAGACCAGATGGCTGACAAGGATAGCCCATCAATTACAGACCCGTAGTGGGCAAGCTTCTAAACAATTATTCAGGATAGAATTAGTAGTCACATGGAACGATGTGGATTGATTAGGAAGAGCCAGCATAGATTTTAAAAGGGAAATAGTGTGTAACTAACTTGCTGGGTTATTTGAGGGGGCAACATGCTACTGTGCAAAAGGACCTGGGGGTCCTTGTGCATGAGACGCAAAACCCAGTCTGCAAGTGCAACAGGTGATCAAGAAGGCAAATGGGATGTTGGCCTATATCGCAAGGGGGCTAGAATATAAAAGCAGAGATGTCTTGCTGCATCTGTACAGGGCATTGGTGAGGCCGCAGCTGGAATACTGTGTGCAGTATTGGTCCCCTTATTTGCGGAAGGATATATTGGCCTTGGAGGGAGTGCAGAGAAGGTTCACCAGGTTGATACCAGAGATGAGGGGTGTTGACTGAGGAGAGACTGAGCAGATTGGGTTTGTACTCGTTGGAATTTAGAAGGCTGAGGGGGGATCTTGTAGAGACCTATAAGATAATGAAGGGGCTGGATAGGGTAGAGATGGAGAGATTCTTTCCACTTAGAAAGGAAACCAGAACGAGAGGGCACAGCCTCAAAATAAAGGGGGGTCAGTTTGGGACAGAGTTGAGGAGGAACTTCTTCTCCGAGGGTGGGGAATCTCTGGAACTCTCTGCCCACTGAAGTGGTGGAGGCTACCTCGTTGAATATGTTTAAATCATGGATAGATGGATTCCTGATCGGTAAGGGAATTGGGGGATATGGGGATCAGGCGGGTAAGTGGAACTGATCCACTTCAGATCAGCCATGATCGTATTGAATGGCGGGGCAGGCTCAAGGGGCTAGATAGCCTACTCCTGCTCCTATTTCTTATGTTCTTATGTTCTAACAGGGTTAATGAGGGTAATGCTGTTGGTGTAGTATACATGGACTTTCAGATGACACTCAATACAGTGCCCCACACAGACTGGAGGAAAGTTTTATAGTTATGGAATAAAAGAGACAATAGCAACATGAATATAAAAAGATCAGCTGAATATTAGAAAGCAGAGAGTAATAGTTCTTGGATTTTTTTTTGGCTGAAGGAAGATTTTGTAGTGATCCCCAAGGGTCTGTATTGGCACCCTTGCTTTTCCTGATATATATTCATGATCTGGATCTTGGTGTGCACAGGTGAGACAAAACCTGGAGGTATTGTGAACTGTGACTGGGACCATGTAACACTTCAAAAGGACATAGACAAGTTGGCGAGTGAGCAGATAGGTGACAGATGAAGTTCGATGCGGAGAAATGTGAGGTGATACATTTTGGTAGGAAGAACATGGAGAGACAATACAAAATAAGTGGCAAATTCTTAAGGGAGCAAAGGGACCTGGGTGTGTTTGTGCACAAGTTATTAACGGTGGCAGGACAGATGAGTTCATAAAGTGTACAATATTCAGGACTTTATTAATAGGGGTACAGAGTACAAGAGCAAGGAGGTTATGCTGAACTTGTACAAGACTCTAGTTAGACCTCAGCAGGATGCCACACTAGGAAGGATGTGAGCATGTTGGAGAGAGTGCAGATGAGGTTTACAAGAATGGTTCTTGTGATGAGATACTTCAGTTATGAGGATAGATTGGAGAAGTTGGGACTGCTCTCCTTGGAGAGAAGGTGGCTGAAGGGATTTGATATTCAAAATCACGAGGGTTGTGAATGGATCAAGAACAAGAGGGCACAGGTTTAAAGTGATTTTTCAAAAGAGGCTAATAGGATGAGTGATTCAGGTTTGGAATGCACTGCTTGGCAATGTGGTGGGAGCAGGTTTTAATTGAGGCATTCGAGGGCATTAGATAAAAATGGGTATTCAAGCAGGCATTAGATTACTTTGGGTACAGGGCAAAGACCGTGGAATGGCATGATGCAAGTCCTGATGCTCATTTTGAGAGCTAGTGCAGATGTGATGGGCCAAATGGCAGCCTCCTGCATTGTAACAATTCTGCAACAAAGTAATTCCTACACAATTAGCTGAAAGAATCATGGCATTGGTTTCCCCAGACTGGGCCTATTCGTAATGCTAGTTATTGATCACCTGGAATCATTTGTTCCCTCTGTCATTGGCACTATTTGGATACATGGAAGATATAGTATTTGGATAAATAGAACAATTTTTATAATGTCTTTTGTCACTGTTTTATGACTCGGGTGCATATTTATATCTGATTCTCACATTTGTAGTTGAACATTCTAGAATGCTTATTCTATAATCCCAAACATTCCCAAATCCCAAATGTCTTCGGCCTAAGCCTTCAGGACTGGAGAGGTTGCAGTGTGTTAACAATATATATTGCCTTGTGCATATGTATAGTTGAGGCTATGGGAAAGTCAATCTCTTTTTTTTTGTAATCGTCAACAAATGCCAAGGATATGGGATGTTACTGAGGTTTTAGTTAAAGCCTTCAATTGTCTACCGTTTTCTTATTTGTAGTGCTGTGTACATGTACACATTTCATCTAAGAAAGGAGAGTGATAACTTGTACTATTAAAACCTTATCTTGGTTGATTGGAGGTACCAGCCTACAGTTGCGCTTCTGTGATAGCATGGTCCTCCTTGGTTGTTTGTGTCTTGCCTTGGCTAATAGCAGATGATGTTCACCCAGTAACCAAGTAAAAAAATTTAATTATCAATTTAAGGCTACAATTTGTACTCTTGACTGCCCCAATGTTCAATTTTGTAAAATAGTGGAATGTTTTACTGAAGGTGATAGTTAATACTGGGGAACAGAACTGTGTTTCAGCATTCCATGATACATGTTCAAAGTATACTTAATGGAAGCAATGCTGTTTTCAGTGCCTGCATCAAACTTGACAATAGTCAATGAGCTTGGTACAGCTTGGTGTATTAAATTAAGATACAATTTCTTTGGTAACTACAACTGGGAGCAAGTTAAATTAAGTTTCCATTGCTACCATTCTGTCTATTTTGTACTTAATTTACTGAATCATTGAACTGGTTTAAAATGTGTGATTCTCCATCTCTAGTGGTGTTGCACACAACATTCAGATCAGGGCAGCTGAATAATGAGATTTAGGAATAAAGAGAGGCCAAGGGAGTGTGGTGGTTGTGACAGGAACTAAGGTTGTCTCAACCTCTATGGGAATAATGGGTTTATGGAATATCGTATCAACCATTTCCACAATCTGAAAGTTTTATTTCATTGGGGAAGGCATGATTGCTACCCTTTGTTTCAGTCTCTGATCTTGCCATGGAGTTGGGTAGTGGGAAAGAAGGTGAGTAACCCATCTATAAAACAAGGATTGGAACTCTTCTTGAAAAATGGCAACTATAGAGGCTCAGTCAATAGGACATTTTAAATCTGAGATTAGTAGATTTTTGTTTTGCATATCCACAAGGTGTGAAGATACCAAACTCTAACTCGTGACAGCTTGTCTCTCCACACCCCCCCTTCTCTATCTGCTTGTCTGAAATCTACCCCTGTTTGAGTTGTCATTTCCTCCAGCTAAACATTGAGCTGTAAACATGAGCTTTTCACAAATTCCAGATGCATACTATCAATTCCACCCCTCCTTGACATCCCTCTGTGAAATAGACTGCTCGCAGCCCTGATCTCATATTTGACTTTAAAGTGAGCTTCCATTCCAATGTCCTGTCCATTGCAAAATCATACTTTTAGGCCACACAGGAATGATGTCGATCGTAGTTGTGGATTATGTAGTTCAGACAAAGGATGAGCAGGGACTGGAATTGTTGCAAGGTTGCAGAGTTTGTGGAAAAGGCCAGAATGTTAGCTTCTGTTTTTCCGATGTTTAATTGAAGAAAATTGAGGCTGCTTGCCTGGATGGCAGACAAGCAGTCTGCTCATGCTGCTGGTAGCATGATGTAAAGTAAGTCAGCTGATCCATTGTCTTCAGGGGAAAATGTGTAGATTAGTTTCAGGAAGTGGTGGATGGATCCTTTTGGAGACTGACATGAATGAGTTGGGAAGTGTAGTTTGTGGCTGCAACTAGCTATTCTAGCTCAATGATGCTTTCATTTATGTGCGAGAGGATACGCAGTGTAGGAGGATGGTATGGTTGACCATTTTCTAAGGCTCGCTCACGGAAGATTGAGTATAGATTAGACATCATAGTTACAGAAAATATTGTAATTGGTTAAAACAAGTTGGTGCTGATTTGAAAAATAGATATGGTTTAACTGCACAAATTTCATAAAAGGAAAAAAGTTGGCAATAGATAGTTTACATTGTTTCATTTATTTTTCAAGATAAGGATTCTGAAAATGAGGTCAGGACTTGAGTAGGGGCAATAGTTTGCAATGTTAATTGTCATTGTGGCTAGGAAGAGCAGATGGGTGGCCAGTAGTTTATTATAAACGAGTGAGTAATAGGTGTGTTACAAGTTTGAAGAGAAACGAGAGACATTATTCAAGGCAAATGCAGGAGATTTGACTTTGAATAAGAATTTGCATCAGTTTTTGAAAATTATTTTACATTCATGATGTTCCAAAGTGCTTTGCATTCAATTGACATACATCTGTGTAACCACTGTTGTAATGCAGTGAATAGTAGCAGCTAGTCAGCAAATAACAGTTTATGAACAACATCGGAGGAAGCTACAATATAATGTCAGTCATACAGGACAGAAGAGGCCCTTGACAAGTCTGGACCAACAAAACTACACTAATCCCACTTTCCAACACTTGGCCTATATCCTTGAATGTTTGGCATTTCAAGTACTCATTCACATGCAGATCCCCTCTAAACCTCCTGCCCCAAACCTTAAAATTATGCCCCCTTATTAATGATCCTTCAACTAAGGGGAACAGCTGCGTCCTATCCATCCTGTCTAAAACTCCACATCATCTTATACACCTCAATCGGGTCCCCCTCAGCTGCCTTTGCTCAAAAGAAAAAAAACCCGAGCCAAGATAGCGCCTCTTCTTGGCTCAGGTGCTCCATCCCAGGCAGCGTACTAGTGAATCTCCCCGGTGTAATCACATTCTTCCTATAGTGAGGCAGCCAGAACTACACGCTGTGACCTAAGTTTTTTTTCGTATGGCTGCAATGTAACCGCCCTGCACTTCCAATCTATGCCATGACTGATAAAGACAAGTATCCTGTGTGCCTTTGTAACTACCTTGTTAACCTGTCCTCCTGCAGTCAGGGATCTGTGGAAAAGTCACCCCAAGATTTCTCTGAACTTCCTAGCATCTTGCCATTCATTGAGCACTCCCTTGTTTTGTTATAAATTACAAAGTGCATCACCTCACTTAGGTTAAATTCCATCTGTCATTGATCTACCCATCTGACCAACCTGTCTACATCTCCCTGCAACCCAAGACCCTCTTCCTCACATCCACTTTGCCAATGTTTGCCATCTGCAAACTTACTTGTCATCACCCCACATTCTCATTTATATTGTTTGTATACATCACAAACAATAAAGGACCTAGCATTGATCCCTATGGTTATGCCACTGGACACTGACCTGCAGTCATACAAACGGCCTTGTACTATCATCCTCTGTCTTCTAATAAGCCAATTTTGGATCCAAGTTACCCTAGATTCCGTGTGCTTTTACCTTTATCCTATGTGGGACCTTGTCAAAGGCTTTTCTGAAATCCATATAGACTACACCAAATGCACTAACATCTCTATATAGACTGCACCATCTGCATATCTGATCACCACCTCAAAATTCAATCAAATTTGTTAGGCATGACCTCCCTCTGATAAAGTCACACTGATCAAACCCTGTCTCTCCAAGTGGAGATTGATTTTCTCCAGTAGTTTTCCTGCCACTGAGGCTCACTGGTCTGTAATTCCCTGGTTTATCTCTAGCACCCTTCTAGTGTTAAATTGAGTACTTTGCATCCATCCTCCAATCCCCAACACCTCCCTTGTGGCAAAGAGGAATTAAAAATGGTTGGTCAAAGCCCCTGTAATTTCCTCCCTTGCCCCTCTCAGCAACTTGAAATACAACTCAGCCAGACCTGGGGATTTGTCCACTTTTCAGCCTGCCAATTCATCAATATCTCCTCACTCCTTGCATTAAACTGATCAAGAACCTCCCAGTCCTTCTCCCTGAATTCTGTATCTACCTCCTCCCAAGTAAAGACAGATGTGAAGTAACTCGTGTCCTCCGGCTCTACGCACAGATTGCCCACTTGATCCCTAATGGGCCCTATTCTTTTTCTGGTTATGGGATTCTCGCTAATCTTACCCATCAGTGCTTTTTCATACCCTCTCTTTTTTGCTTTCCTAATTGCTTTCTTAAGTTTCCCCCTTGTACTTTCTATACTGCACTAAGGCCTCTGCTGATTGGCTTCCTTTGTACCTGCTCAAAGCCCTTCTTTTTCAGTCCTGAATGTTCCAAGAATCCAGGGTCCTCGGGGCTTGTTATTCCTAGATAACTTATTAGTATCACAAGTAGGCTTACATTAACACTGCAATGAAGTTACTGAAAATTCCCTAGTGGTT